>NC_092148.1:23599155-23841655 GCF_045791955.1 Oncorhynchus clarkii lewisi
TACACTGCACTCAATCGTGAGTTCAGATTTGCCGGTGGAATTGACTTTGATCGTCTCTAATGTATTTCACCCATATGGTATTTAGGATGATAAACTGTTGCTACCAGCCAACTCCACCAGCAACACTGACACCAACCAAAACCTCCTTTAACAAAAAGTCAACCTTTTTAGAACCGTTTTTGAGCTCACCCCTTGACCATGAAGCGACTATTATGTAGGAATGGAAATTATTTGACTGGATTCAAAAGGTGTTTCCTTGTTTGAAATACATATTTAAAAATGTGTTTTTTTCTTTATATGCTACATATATTCTATAGGAAGAATTTGTATAAATATTTGATCTGTTCTGAAAAAAGAAAATGACTTTTAACGTTAATGTTGTAATTTTATTGTCTTTTTATCATTTTTATTTGAGTTACAATTATTGTTAATTTTGTGTATTGTTTATAAATGTTACAGAAATCTAGAGTGGCTTGGAAGTTGTTATTGGCTCGTGTGTGTTGGGAGGGGGTCGCCCTCTGACAGGTGTGCAACATTCTCTGTGTGTGTGTGACAGTGTGTCTGATATCCAACTTTCCAAATTGAAAGTACTGGATACACAAGTCATTTTATTATAGCTCCATCTATCTTACCATGTATTGGTTTTACTCCAGGTTTTATCCATTTCCTATCAGATTGGTGAACTGAACTAACGGCCAGGTAGGCTTATTGCACTTATGAAAAAAACACAGGAATTTCACATGTGAACACGTGAAGTGTTCTAAAAACACATGCTTTCATGTGATCACATGTGATCTTATGTGAAGTTAATGTGATAACACATGACAACATGTGATAACATGAAACTACACATGTGAAAACGTGATCACATGTGAAGTGTTCCAAAAAACACGTTTTGACGTTTGAAATGTAATGTGAAATCATGTGATTTTTCCACCTGTGAAATCATGTGGGTTTTATGTAAGGGAGTCCATAGCCAGGAATTTCTTCAGCCAAGATAGCCTACCTGTCAATAGAGACACGCCCATGGTTATAAAATGAATGAGTGAGTGCTTCAAGTCCACCATAGCCATATCCCACCTGTCCCGCTGCAGCCACACCAGGTTGTCTTGGAAATAGACTAAAACATCAAGTAATTTCAGAGACCTCTCCTGTCAAGCGGATACGAAACGGTACTATCAGGTGCGTTTCATTTCATTATGCTGTATAATGACAAATTGTTGGAGATTTTTAACAATGTATAATCCTTGATTTATTTAGTTCATAATTGTATGTTTTATTTTTATAAACGATATGGTGATAAGCGACAAAAAAAACGTTTGGTTTCCCTGCGTTTTTTCACATGGAGTAATTTCTAGATTGGTGGGCTAGACAGTTTGTTGTAGGCAACATCACCAGAGACGAGATTAATTTAGAGTCTGTAGAGTCAGGTCGGAGGACTATTTGCTTGCTCTTACCAGATGTTGGATTTTTGTGATATGCAATGCAAGCAGAAATGACACAACACTGAAATGTAATTTGTACGGAAGAGTATTAGGGCCAAAGTGAAGAAAAAAAGAGCAAGGGGTGGCGTTACTTGGATTATATATATTTTTTGCAGGCTAGTACTTTAAAAAACGAGCTAAATATTTATAGAATAAAGTGGCACAGTTTCGTGAATAAAGTGTCAATATTTCTAGAATAAAGTGGTAATATTTCGAGAAGTGCGGCGGGTTGGGTGTGTATGCATGTAGGTGTGTGTGTGGGGGCGGTTAAAAGTAGGGGCAAAACAAACAAATGGCCATCAATTTAATGATATAATACACTCGTTCAAACAGGCGCCACTGTGCACTCACGTTTATCAATCTAATGATCTAATATCTCGCACGAACAAGAACTGGGGTTGAGTCCCTGTCAGTCTGCCCTCCGAATTCGCTACAACGTTCTGATGCGTAGCCTAGGGGAACGCCTGGCAAAAATCTGCATAATGGGTACTATTAACTACTTTATCCATGATGCTTTACTGATAGTAGTATTTCCGCCTTATGGCAACTATGCTTCTAACGATAGGCTAGTAGGATAGGATAACACACTCAATAAAACGTATTATCTTGGGATCCTGGGTAATATGCGTGTGTAT
Organism: Oncorhynchus clarkii lewisi; assembly: GCF_045791955.1. Classification (NCBI taxonomy): domain Eukaryota; kingdom Metazoa; phylum Chordata; class Actinopteri; order Salmoniformes; family Salmonidae; genus Oncorhynchus; species Oncorhynchus clarkii. Next base: position 23,601,275 of record NC_092148.1, read on the forward strand.
GTGTCCAATGTCAAACTGCTCTCAAAATTCGCTACAACAACGCTATTCTCAGCACACTATAAACCTATAGCGGTCCATTAGATTGAGTACCTTAATTAACCTGTAGGCTAATCTTACATTACAGTGGGCAAAAGTGAAAGTAAATGATAGGCCTATCCAACCGCTGCGGGAGGAATAAACAATGAAGCGTGGGTTTTACGCAAATATCTGTGGGAGCAGGCAAGTCAAGGACATCTCATGCATGCGCAAACCAGCTAATCTGGGGCGCTGTTTGAATATATTCATGGTTGATTCACCCTTTCTAGAAATAATCATTGGTCTAAATATAGGCCTATTAGATACATTATGATAGGCTATAAAGAAATAATCACTGATCTGACATTACTTGATTGGTAGGCTAGCATAATATCTCCTTTCACTATCCATCTATCGGTGATGTTTTCAAGGATGTGAGGAATGAAGGATGCATATCCCAAAACAGGGACATCTCCGTTAAAAACTATTTGTCTCAGCTATACGGCTAATTTAGGCTACCACTTGTTCACATTATAGAGGCTAGAGGCTAGACCTGACTGTTAGATTATATTAATGGAACGTAAAATTACTGTCGCAGACGGCGCTTTACCCAAACCTCTGCCCCGTTGCTATGCAAGGTCCATGACAAAGCCTACTTATAATAATATGGTTATTATGTGCTAAAAGATAAAGGATTTCCCTTATACTAAAGCCAATTCTAAAGTATAGTTTCACCAGGTCATCTAATTGCAGGCAAATCAATGGTGGCACGCACAGCAGCAGGGAGTAAGGGAGTCATGCAGTTAACCAAATCATCTACTTTAATCTTGAAATATAACTGCGACTTTATTCTCACAATCTTGACTTTATTCTCACAATCTTGACTTTATTCTCAAAATTACATTTCGATTTTATTCTCCAAAAGTTGCCACTTTATTCTCAAAATATTGTCACTTTATTTTCGAAATATTGCCACTTAATTTTCGAAATATTGCCATTTTATTCTCGAAATATTCCCACTTTTAAAAACTACTATAGTAAAAAAAAAATATATATATATACAAGTATCACCACTTCCCTTCACTTACCCCTAATACTCTTCCGTACATTTGCGACACTAGAGGGCAATGAAGTTAAAGTATTTTGGATGGACTTCACCGACCATTGTGGCCCTGTTCAAAAACGTTATATTCCCTCCCTTCTTTCCTTTGGTAATCACTGACTTGTTTGTGAATTGATACATGAAGACAATGTTTCTTTTGCATAAAATATCTAATGTCTGTTGTTTGGATACCTGATTTATCAATGGTAAATGTATCAATGCAGAGTTGGACAACTGAACTGCGGGACAGTGGATGCGTATTGATACGTGAATTGAAATTATGGCATCATGGTATTTGGGAATTATCTTGAATAAATCCTTGCTAACAACCAATCAGCATCTAGGATTCAAACAGTCCGTTTTGTAATATATAATATTGCATTGAATATTTGAAATATTTGTATACATATTAAATGTCAAATAACCCCAAAACGAATTATGCCTTATCTCCATTGCAGTTACTCTGTCACTCCCATCATGGAAGCTCTGCAGAAGTCTATGCAAAAAAACACTCCCAAAGCCAGTGTAAGTCAACCTGCATCTCCATAGTCTGAAGAGACTTTCTCCTCATCTCCTCTCCTTCTGGACTAAACTAAAAGGATGGAATGGATAAACGCAACATGACGGAACCTAGACAGTAAATGTCAGTGATAGAGGTTTACTGTAGTGACTCAGTGACACCACCCCTCTCTCCCCTGTCTTGTCCAGTCTCATGCGATGTGGTGGGGTACACTGGGCACTGTGCGACCCTTCCCCAACTTCAACTCAGAGAAGGACGCCCGCGACATTCAAACTGCCCTGGAGAGCAAAGGTACTATTCAAGGATGGAATGTCCGCTAATGAAGTATATCACTACCATAGCTCATTGAAAACAATTTGTTGCCTGAGAATTTCATCAATCTGATGGTGTGAATGTTTGAAGTAGTTAATATTGTACATACATATTGGATGAGGTATTCAAAATATGTGTGTGTGTTACCGTGTATTAGACAGTGATGTGAACACTCTGGTGAGAATCCTGACCAATCGAAACAATGTTCAGAGACAGAGCATCGCAGAGTCCTACCGTAACCTCACACAGAAGGTAACTCCGTGGATCTGTCAGCCTACCACTTTGTGGATCTGTCAGCCTACTTATTGACTACTTTTACATCTATAAGGGGACTGGGGGAAGGGATGTGATATATGGCATTGGAACCCAGCCCAACAGTCTCTATCTACCCATACTCTGTAGGATTTATGTCCTGCCCTGAAGAAAGCTCTGTCAGGGGGGCTGGAGCAACTCATGCTGGGGCTGATGATGACCCCCTCTCAGTTTGACGCCCATCGCCTCAGACAGTCCATGGAGGTGAGAGCAGATCACCTGTTATTTCAATGATCATTGTAATAAGCATGTAATACATGTTATTTGTATTTTTAGGTGTGTAATTACTGTATGTACTGTAATGTGGTTTGAATGAATGTGTGGGTCTTTGTGTGTGTGTGTGAATGAATCAGTGTTGTAGTACTCGAGCACAGGACTCGGACTTGACAGACTCAAGTCACGATTTTCATGATTCGCAACGCGACTTGGACTCGATCAGTGGTGACTTTGTTGTCAGAAAATGTCTCTCTTTTTCATAATGTAACAACAGCAAACATTAGATAGCTTTATTATCTATTTAGCCTTACAAATGTGCCACACTGTAATGATATTTAACTTTAAAATGGTTTGACAACTACATTTAGAACACCAAGGGACTCGTGACTCAAGTATTTGGGATTCCACTTGGACTCAACATTTAGTGACTTGGCTACATCACTGGAACAAATCACTTTAAATGTGTAATTGTTTGTTACAGGGTATTGGTACAGATGAAGAGAGTCTATTGGCTGTGTTGTGTACCAAATCACCACAGCAACTTAAAGATGCCACTATTGCCTACAAACAGGGTGAGAATTACTGTCTGTGGGTAACACATACACTCTTGCAATACACACACACACACACACACACAGTGTGCCCTACTGTAGTCTTATACTGCTTTGTTTACAGAGTTTGGACGTTACTTGGAGAATGATCTTATCAGTGAGACTAGTAAAGACTTCACTAAGCTGGTACTGGCCATACTCAAGGTACTGCCACTCTTCTTTTAGCAGATTCTCATTCTGGTCTTAGACTTGATGTCTCAATATTGCAAACTACGTAGAGTTCACTAAGAAAAAAAGGTGCTATCTAGAACCTAATTGGGTTCTTCGGCTGTCCCCATAGGAGAACCGTTTGAAGAACCCTTTTTGGTTCCTGGTAGAACCCTTTCCACAGAGGGTTTTACATGGAACCCCAAAGGGGTTCTACCTGGAACCAAAAGGGTTCTCCTTTAGGGACAGCTGAAGAACCCCTTTGGAACCCTTTTTCTAAGAGTGAATGCTACATACGCATAGTAAGTTAGAGTGCCTTGTCAAGTTTTCACCCCCTTGCACAGAGTAAGCTGTATAGATCAGTCAGAGAAAAATAATGTCCTAATTTAAACTAAGGAAACGGTGCCATTTGTGCTTTAATACCAACAGAAGGAGGAGCTGAATTCAAAGGAGATGGTTGATTATCAGCTCATTGACCAGGATGTTAAGGTGAGTGTTCTTCCTCAAAGCCCAAAATTACCTCTAGAAAGTTCCTTCAATTAGGCAGTACTCTTGATATCCTTTGTGTGTGTGTGTGTGTTTGTGTGTGTAGGCTCTGAATGATGCTGTGAATGGTAAGAAAAAGGACCCAGCCCCCTGGATTCAGGTGTTAACCACGAGAGACTCAAACCATCTCAACAGAGGTAACAAACCAATTTCTCTTTCATCCGTTCGCTGTCTCTCCTCCTAGCCCTGGTATGGCTGTAGCCTCCATTACCCCCCTTCCCCTCTCTCTTCCCCTCTCTCTATCTCTCAGTGCTATCCAGGTTGGAGGATCTGAGAGGGGAGACTGTGGATAAAACAGTACAGAGTCACTTCTCTGGGGACCTGAGGCTTGGCTTCCGCACTCTGGGTATGACAGTTTGTCTCGCACAAAGCAATTGAACAAGGCTATCAACTTTTTAAAATGCTTATATGTGTGTTTGTGTGTGTGTGTGTGACAGTATAACAAACATTAATTAACAGAATGGATTGATTCTTTCCATCTGTAGTTGGCTCCATCCCAAGTATTCCTTTGTTTCTGGCCCAGCGTCTACACAGCAACATTAAGGTGAGTTTCATGTCATATGATGGTCTACTCCACATTCTGTTACAGTGACTCTACTCCAGACTCACACTGGCTACATGACTATTCTTGTTGTGCTGTGAGGTGTAGTCGGCAAGTGTAGTGGCCATTTCGATCTCGTAAGACTATCGATTTCTGTGCCTTTGTGTCAGGTCTTGAGGAAAAGTTTTCTGTAAGCTAGATTCATTCCAAATGTGTATGTTTATTGTGTATGTGTCCTGCAGAAAGGCAGTTTAGTGCAGGGGATTCTTATCAGCCACAGTGAAGAGGACCTCCTATGTGTGAGAATCGAGTATCGCAGACTGACCAACACTTCACTCTACTCTACATTGCAGGTGAAGACATATGCACGCGCACCAATACATTGAATAGTCATTCTGAAAGGTTTGTTGTTTGTAACGCTGTCATAACTACGCCCCTCTCTCTCACACCCACAGAAAGAATACAAAGGAGAGATGCAGCAGGCTCTCCTAGCCTTGTGTCGATCTGAAGACCTGTAAAGGAAGAATACCTTTTAACCTACACACAGTAATATATTTTTTCCGTTGTTGTAACCTAAGAACTGGTATTATGTCACTCCATTAAACAATTTACACGTCTTTGATATTTCAGCATATTTTGCCATAATTCTACCATGTCTATATCACCCATAGTGCTAACCATTATGATCGGGTAATTTGCCTTATAGCAACCGAATTTCAAACATCTCACACCTTTGTTTCTACTTCTATGAATATCATCCAGTGTGTGTGAGAGTTGGTGGGGAACAGGGTCCAGGCGCTTCAAATTCTAAGTGTCTCTCTCCCTCTGTTCGTCCTAATCCCAGGTCAATGTTAGCCAGGAAGTATTAATATCCCTCAAGCATCTCATAGCTAGCATCTCAGACTCCCCTCATCCCCTCCCCACCATTACCCACCCTCCCACCATGACCAAGGGCTGGCTGGGCCCATGGATTGTCAATCAGTAAAAATAGAAGCACTTTCATCCTATGGCAGTGTTTCCCCTACCATTATATAGACAAGGCACCTTGTCCCCAAATGATGTTGTTGCCACTCCGACGCTCCACAAGAGTTGGTACCTGATTCAATCGGTGTTAATCAAATGTGATGTTGGCAGCCTTGGATGTTTGTGTGAGTCGAGACAAAGAGTTTGGATCCTATGATGAGACGCATCAAAAACCACATGTAACTAACTGTTCCTTAATAATACAACTTTGAACTTGTACAAAGTTCAAAACGATAAATAATAAAAGTTAGTTTTAAACATAAAAGGTTTGACTGCTGACTGGATCATGAAAATAAACACGGGTTTGTTTCACTTGATGGGTCCCAGGCAAATTCCAAAAGCTTAGTTGGGGTCATGTCATTAAAAAGTTGCTTAACCACTGGCTAATTTCTTGCATACAGTGCCTTGCGAAAGTATTCGGCCCCCTTGAACTTTGCGACCTTTTGCCACATTTCAGGCTTCAAACATAAAGATATAAAACTGTATTTTTTGTGAAGAATCAACAACAAGTGGGACACAATCATGAAGTGGAACAACATTTATTGGATATTTCAAACTTTTTTAACAAATCAAAAACTGAAAAATTGGGCGTGCAAAATTATTCAGCCCCCTTAAGTTAATACTTTGTAGCGCCACCTTTTGCTGCGATTACAGCTGTAAGTCGCTTGGGGTATGTCTCTATCAGTTTTGCACATTGAGAGACTGACATTTTTTCCCATTCCTCCTTGCAAAACAGCTCGAGCTCAGTGAGGTTGGATGGAGAGCATTTGTGAACAGCAGTTTTCAGTTCTTTCAACAGATTCTCGATTGGATTCAGGTCTGGACTTTGACTTGGCCAATCTAACACCTGGATATGTTTATTTTTGAACCATTCCATTGTAGATTTAGCTTTATGTTTTGGATCATTGTCTTGTTGGAAGACAAATCTCCATCCCAGTCTCAGGTCTTTTGCAGACTCCATCAGGTTTTCTTCCAGAATGGTCCTGTATTTGGCTCCATCCATCTTCCCATCAATTTTAACCATCTTCCCTGTCCCTGCTGAAGAAAAGCAGGCCCAAACCATGATGCTGCCACCACCATGTTTGACAGTGGGGATGGTGTGTTCAGCTGTGTTGCTTTTACGCCAAACATAACGTTTTGCATTGTTGCCAAAAAGTTCAATTTTGGTTTCATCTGACCAGAGCACCTTCTTCCACATGTTTGGTGTGTCTCCCAGGTGGCTTGTGGCAAACTTTAAACAACACTTTTTATGGATATCTTTAAGAAATGGCTTTCTTCTTGCCACTCTTCCATAAAGGCCAGATTTGTGCAATATACGACTGATTGTTGTCCTATGGACAGAGTCTCCCACCTCAGCTGTAGATCTCTGCAGTTCATCCAGAGTGATCATGGGCTTCTTGGCTGCATCTCTGATCAGTCTTCTCCTTGTATGAGCTGAAAGTTTAGAGGGACGGCCAGGTCTTGGTAGATTTGCAGTGGTCTGATACTCCTTCCATTTCAATATTACCGCTTGCACAGTGCTCCTTGGGATGTTTAAAGCTTGGGAAATCTTTTTGTATCCAAATCCGGCTTTAAACTTCTTCACAACAGTATCTCGGACCTGCCTGGTGTGTTCCTTGTTCTTCATGATGCTCTCTGCGCTTTTGACGGACCTCTGAGACTATCACAGTGCAGGTGCATTTATACGGAGACTTGATTACACACAGGTGGATTGTATTTATCATCATTAGTCATTTAGGTCAACATTGGATCATTCAGAGATCCTCACTGAACTTCTGGAGAGAGTTTGCTGCACTGAAAGTAAAGGGGCTGAATAATTTTGCACGCCCAATTTTTCAGTTTTTGATTTGTTAAAAAAGTTTGAAATATCCAATAAATGTCGTTCCACTTCATTATTGTGCACCACTTGTTGTTAATTCTTCACAAAAAAATACAGTTTTACATCTTTATGTTTGAAGCCTGAAATGTGGCAAAAGGTCGCAAAGTTCAAGGGGGCCGAATACTTTCGCAAGGCACTGTATGTGTTCCATGTCCAGCTATTGAAAAGTGACACCCTGATAGTGAATGACTGGCTGTCAGGATTACAGCTTTGTCAACCAACAGTAAATTGTCTCCCTTCTCCATATTGAATGAGCTCACTTTTGAGACCATGTACATTCTATATCAGGGACTGTTCTTCAACTTCCGACATTTGATTCTTGTCCATTTTTTTGGTCTCACCTTCCTCCACGTCTTTTATCTCCATTTCTCCGACTGATTTACAACTTACAATGACTGTGGTTTCTAAACTGGGAAACATTTATTAGTAGTAGTTTTGGGGGTGGACTCTTAAGAGGGGATGTTTCATGTCCATAGTAGCAATAGCAGTGTGTGTGTTTGTGTAAGAGACATAGTTAGAGTGGGTGTGCATGTGTGTGTCAGAGAGAAAGTGTGTGTGAGTGTTTGAGATAGATTCTGACAGACACACGGAGTTGAATAATAGGTTTATAAGGCCTTGGTCAGTGGAGGAGCCTTAAAATAGGTTAGAGGAGCGGCATCGGAGGTGAGAGTCTCCAACCTTTCCACCAAATATAAAACCACCCACCCTATGATAGTCTGAGTTTGGCCTCTCTCTTTTCACCCCTTTCTCTGTCCGCCCATCTCTCTCCCCATCTCCTTCTGGGCTCCAACTCATCCTCCTTGAGCTTTTCTCCAGAAAGACATCCACGTTTATTTATTCGCCTCGTGAGCCTAACCAAACACAGGCAATAAGGAGGCCATCAAGAAGAAGATGCTGATGCTGAAGATGGATAAGGAGACTGCTCTGGAAGCGGCTGACCAGTCCGAGATTGACAAAAAGGCAGCTGAGGATAAGAGCAAGCAGGTGGGGACACCTAGCCCAGCTTAGCCTAGTATTCTCAGTATAATTCTAGTTAGTAAGTAATTAGGTGATTCTAACTCATACACAGTCGATTAACTTTGCTAACACAAGTAGGCCAACAATTACTAAGATGCTAACCATAGCTTGGTTAGGGGAGGTCAACTGAAGGTTAATCTTGAGGCCTTACAATAGAGCTCAAATTCAAAATGAGTCTGTCAACACTGAATTTAATAAGAGTATTTAAAAGCAAATCATTACTTTGAGAAGGCAAGCAACCGACAAGGACAGACAATAGTGTTACACAGCAGTCCAGGTACGAAAGCTGAGAGCCTGGGGATATTAATACCCACAATGCATTGACACTGTAACCCCTCAACACATTCATTCGGCTACTCATACTTGTGGATGTTTGGAATCAATTGCTCATCAGAAGCGACCAATACATAACATTCCAAAAGAGTCTTGTTCACTAAGTAATGAACCGAAGCCCGAAATATGTGCTACCTAACATGATTGCTTGCTCTAAAGGCCATGTCTAGGGCGTGTTCGTCATAGGGTGTGTTCGTAAATTCACTCTGGCTATCTACTCCGATTTCAGAGCACTCTTGTTTGAGCCATCCAAGTGCAAAATAACTGATGAATTTACGAACGCTCAACACCCATTGAATATGGTCGGTGTCAGTAAACATTGGCAAAAAAGCTTAAGATTTTTTTTGCCAGCAGCACAGTTACAGTCACCAACGCTCTGGATAACATGAAAACAGCCAAACCAGCTCTGCTAGAGCAAGTAAAATGGTCAGAGTGAGGTGTTCTCTCATTTATGTCTGGAAGTAGCTAGCAAGCTAGCTAACTTTAGCTAGTTAGCTTGGGTGTTTGAATGCCGTTGTGAGGTCAGAACGCTCAGATCAACCCCGACTCTTCGGCCAGAGACACTCCGAGAGTGAAAAGCTCTGAATTTACAAACGGACAATCTGACAAAGCTCTGAATTTTTGAATGCCCAGAGCGCACTCTGAGTGCTCTTTGGCACTCCAGAGTGAATTTGCAAATGCACCCATAAAGACAATGCTGTTAAACCCCCCTGCTGGTTCATACCATGTGGTAGATAGGCCCTGAAGAAGAAAAGCAGTAAGAGACCTTGAGAGGAACCAGAATCCTCAGTGAGGATAAAGATAACACATCATCTATGCCCTGGAACGTGTGGCATCTCAGACAATCTAATGGCATAATGTCAGGACTTGTGGTCTCCGTTGCCAGGACAGAATATCCCTTCAGTCTTTAGTTAGTCTTGAGGGACAGAGACACAACAAGACATTAGTGAGGCAGGAGACATCCACAGTCAGGTGGAGAGATCTACATGTACTGCAGGGGCCATGACAAACCCTGGCGTGTGGCGTTCTGTAACCACACAACACAAAGCAAAATGGCCATCCAGGGTCAGCCATAAAATATATACTGCTCCCCCTCCTCCCCTACCAACTGGCAAGCCCCACCCCCTGCAGTGGCATTTTGGTGCAAAGTCTCTCGGCATCCAAGAGGGGTTGAAATTGATTTAGACAGGGTGTCACTTTGCATAGCCAGCTGGCTACAAGCCCCCCCCCGCACCCAATGGGGGATTAGTGTTAATAGTGTCGCCATGTCACTGCTGTTATCACTCCTGTCATCATTGTGTTCCCAGTGACTAGGGAGAGTGTAGTGGGGACGGTTAATATCGTTACACCTTCAAACTACTAGGGTTCAAATGTTATTGACACTCCCAGACTGGTGTAATCCGTTGTGGAGTTGTGGGGTGTCCACTGCTCCTTTACTGAGGATTAGGGACACGTTTCAAACGATTGGCTTGCTCTTTGTTGAGATAATCTTTCCTGGAACATTGTATTGGGAGACGTGTGGGTGGCACACATTACTTTCTCTTCTAATGGAGTTGCTAGCGTTTCCTGACCCTTAATTAAATGTCAAGAGACATAAGAAACAGGCAAGAGATCAACTGTAGTCTTTCTGACATTGCACTGCCTGGTGGTTAGGAGTTACAAAGGCAGATCAAAATAACTCATCCAGTATCCAATTATCATTTGATTATTTAATTGATTTAAATCATAACTTACATTCAAAATCAAATGCAACGCCACTCGTGATTCATATGCCCCCCCCCCCCTGAAAACTGAACCAATACCTGAGCTTGATGAGATGATGAATTTGACAAGATCTCCTCTGATGCCTAGGATCCTTCAATTTAAAGTCACATTAACCAGCTCTGAAAACGGTATGTCAAAATATGTTCGGTATCAAAATATGACGTTTTGCAGAACAACTATCGTGATTATTGCCGTTACGCACGGTATGTACTTCCCAAAAAGGTTAAAATAAAAATAAAATAAATTATTTTTTGGGATAAAGTAGCGCTGCTGCATCAGCCGACCTGTGCATAGCAGCAATGAGTGATTTTATTGCAGGTGCCGAAGATGGATTTGGAGCGTGCGAACTTGGTAAAAAACAATAGATCATTTTTATTCAGACCTTTTTTGAAAGCACATACTGTGCGTCTCCTCAGACCAGGTATTGGTTCAGCCAAAGACTGGCTATTATGTGTAACCATGGGGACATCTAGTGGTTAGACAAGCCATTCTCAAGTCCACATACAACTTGACATATGCACTTGTCAATGAACATCACCCATGGACCATGGTGCACATTTCTGGATACATGGGGCAAAAAGAGTAGTAATACGCAATTTAAGCCATCTCACACCTATTGAATACCATGGAATGAATCTTTGCATACACTAAAACCATCACGTACAACATTTATACCCTGCAAGATGTGTCACCTGAGCATGGGCTAAAAGCAGGCGTCTCAAGCCAACACATTTCACAATTAGCCAGAGCATTACACAGCAGTATACATCTTCTTTATGCTAAATAAAACCACTCACTGCTCTCCAGTCCAAATAATGGCCTGGCCAGCTGGTATATGCAGCTTGGACAGATGGCCCTGTGAGCTGAGGGCAGCCATCCAAGAGTGCCTGGAAGAGATGGGCCATGACAAAGCACTGCAGACAGGACCTAGACCTATAGTGACAAAAGTAATACATGAAAAATAAAGCTATAGCTTCAGATGAACAGTATTGCTACCCACTGGACACACTGGTTGAATCAACGTTGTTTTCATGTCATTTCAAAGACATTACGTTCAACCAACGTGGAATAGATAGACGTTAAATTGACGTCTGTGACCAGTGTGGGGGTTGCAGCCTGGTCTCATAGACTACACGTAGCATACTAAATGTAAATCCAAGGCACTCAAATTAGTATGATAAGTTACAGTTGGTAGGGTTACATAAGACAGATAGTTGCTTAGGGCAAAAACTAAATTAAGGTGGCTGCGAGATCAAATCTTATCACAGACAACTTTATAATTTTAGCTAATTAGTAACTTTTCAACTACTTACTACTTTTGAGCTACTTTGCAACTACTTAGCATGTTAGCGAACTCTTCCCCTAACCTTTACCCTTTAACCTAACTCCTAAACATATCCATAACCCGTAGCCTAGCTAACATTAGCCAGCTATCTAACATTAGCCACCTAGCTAGAATTTGTAACATAACATACATTTGCTAATTCGTAACATATTGTACTTTTTGAAAATTCACAACATATTGTATGTTTTGCAAATTCGTAACAATAACACTTTTTTCAAATTCTTAACATATTTTACATTTTGCTAATTCGTAACATGTAATACAAATTGTAATTCGGAATATATCATGCGAAATGGGTGATGGGCATCCATAAATGAATACATACCATATGAAACTTAACATTTCATCCACCCTAGTCGTAGACTGTTCTCTCTGCTACCACACGGCAAGTGATACCGGAGCGCCAAGTCTAGGTCCAAGCGGCTTCTAAACAGCTTCTATACCCCCAAGCCATAAGACTCCTGAACATCTAATCAAATGGCTACCCAGACTATTTGCATTGCCCCCCTCTTTTACACCTCTGCTACTCTCTGTTGTTTTCATCTATGCATAGACACTTTAATAACTCTACCTACATGTACATATTAACTCAACTAACCGGTGCCCCCGCACATTGACTCTGTACCGGTACCCCCTGTATATAGTCTCGCTATTGTTATTTTACTGCTGCTCTTTAATTACTTGCTACTTTTATTTCTTGATCTTATCCATATTTTTTTAACTGCATTGTTACTTAGGGGCTCGCAAGTAAGCATTTCACTGTAAGGTTGTATTCGGCGCATGTGACTAATAACATTTGATTTGATTTCATACTAAATTGCTTGTCTCAGATTTACGTACATAATAATACGAAATATTCTGAGACCAGGTTGAGCTACTAGCGAGCTCTAAATATGACAATTTATTGGTTTACTGTTTCATTGTCTTTGCGTTGGAGAACTTTATTGCATTATCATTTGGTTAAAATCAAAATTATCCGGTGGCGGGAATATATAAGGCGTCAGTTCCCCTTTGACAGGGCGGAGTAGACCGGAAGCGTGCTGTCTGCTGAAATAAGGAAGAGAACGGGGCAACTGAGCAGTGGAGGGAGAGAGAGAACCGTCTTCTTTGCACAGCTTTTCTCCAAATTCTTAGGAATTTCATTATTCATTTTCAATAGACAACTGGAACCACCGTCCATACATTTAGCTTAAAAGGAAAATCCTACTTGTATTCACCTTGTTGGAACTGTCTTTCGAACCTATAGCATTTATTTTAGCCGCTAGCTAGCTAACGACGCTGTCTGTCCATCGACACATCGAGGTGAAAACTTTGGTTTACAGTTTTTAGGCTAGTCTAATTGATTAATTCGGTATAGTTATCAATTGAACTACGTGAGTTAAGTTTTTATGCACATTACATTTGTCTGCCGGTAAGAATTAATTTAGACTATAAGCTGACTTCCTACAGTGTTGAGTAACGTTAGATTTGAAAGAAACAAAGCTCTGTTCTAATTTCCAGTTTGGACTCGTTGGCGGGGCGTTGGTTTGTCTGTTCGTGAAAACATCGCATCGGGAACGACGTTTGCCAGCTTGCAACCAATCCAACTGGAACGACTAACGTTAGCATCCTGCACGAGCTAGCTAATAGAAACGCGTTTTCAATCGTTGCAAGTTAGCTAGCAAACAAAATCAACGTCAGAAAATGGCCAATAGCATCGAGGCAGTGAAGCGAAAAATTAAAGTTTTGCAGCAACAGGCGGATGAAGCCGAGGAAAGAGCTGAGACTTTGCAAAGACAGGTTGAAGAGGAGAAGCGGTCAAGGGAACAGGTAACGTTGACATAACCTTCCGGCGTCTGCCAACGTTAGGCCTTGAATAATCCAGTTGCTAGGTACAGGTTTTAGCTAGGTAGCTAGATGCATTGATTTGTGATTATATGGCAACTTTACAGTACCCTTTGAACTGAACCCCCTAGCCAGTTGCCTGGATAGCTACCGTTAGCACCTATTTTTGTCGGGTTTCTTCAGCTGGCTCAGTCCAATAGCCTCATTGGAGGTGAAAGAAATGTGACAAATTCCTGCTAAATCAGATAGCTGGAGTTGGGCGTCTTCATAGAGTAGACTCATCGTGGATATAACCAGTTTTAGCATGGCCATTGTGTCAATTTTAAAGTAGTCAACTGGGTGGGGTTTCCTATGGGTTGTGAGAAATCAGCTAATGATTAGCACATTGTATTCAAATGGGGTGTTATGGTTTGTAAATGGCTTTAAGCTATAACAGACATCTAGAGGCCACAATAAATAAATGAATGAGACAATATTTGGTTCAGGACTCCAGCACTACAGGTGGCGGTAACCACCACTATTAGTTTTCCATTTTTTTTTCAAGACAAGAAGAAAAGTGACAAAGTGGATTTGGTTTCAATAGATGCATAACTGACTTGCCTAGTTAAAGTTTTTTTAATAACAAATTATTATTTACAATTTTGTTAGTAAACTAGGGTTGCAACCTTTCACACTACCAATTAAGGGACGAAGGGTGGCGTGCCAGTGCACGGTGCCACGGCGGTGTGGGTATGGTGTGTGAATGAATATAGTGTATGTTCTTATTCAATTGGCAAGGCAAAAATAAATTATATTCCATTTAGTCTATAGCTTTACTAAAACTGTATCATTATGTAAACTTTTGTGACTAAACATCAAAATAAATTATCAAAGAAATCACAATTTGGACCTTTACAGCAAGAAATAACATTTCAAATGCGGAAGAGGGGCATGAGTCACTCACCAAGTCTGCATTTTTCCATGGATATTTTTTGATGCTCTTGACTGATTAAAGCTGTCTTTTTGCATAGACAGAGAAGTCCTTACATGACAAGTCGCAGTTCACAGATATTTGAAGTTCATTTTTGATCAGGTCTGTGCAGCATCTGTTTCTTGAGTCTGACCATTTAATGGTCATCAGAGAGAAAGTCTGCTCTACAAAGGCATTTGAGCCTGGCACACTGAGGACAAATGAGACAATCCTGAACATGTTGATTAAGTTGGCTTTCCCTAGGTTTTGGAAAACTGCCACCCACTTCTCACTAGTGGATTATGTGGTGTCCTTACTGGCTTTGTGTATTTCCTCTCAGCTAGCACAAAACTCTTTATAGTTGGTCCATACTGACTGTCTGTCATTTTGAGGGCAACCACTACGCTCCAGGTCAGTGAAGGAGAGCTCCTCATAGAAGCAGATCGGTTTCAGTTTCACCATTACATTTTCTGGTGAGAAATCAAACCACTTGTCAATGTATGTAATGACAGTGTCATAGAACTTCACAAAGTCCTTTTGCTGCTTGGACCTTGGTGCTGACAAGTGTTTGTCCCATCAGCTGCTTGGTCTGGTATTCAAAAAATCTGTCCTGTTTCTGCTGAATCATCTTCATTTTGGACTTCCTCAAGTTGACATTGGCATTGTCTTCTGCGTAGGCTGTGATGTCTAATATCCAGTTCATGCTTTTCCAGACAGTTCATCAGAGCTTGATGTAAGCCATTTGCAGTTTCATCACTGTCTTCATAAAAGTCAAGTAACTTGCACTGCACTCCATCAGATTCTCACGCACACTGGAAACATTTTTCTATTTCTCTTGTTTGAGGCATCACTGAGAAATACACTGGCTCACCTTTGGTCGGGGACAGATCATCCAAAATATCCTGCAGTCTTTGGTCCTAAAACATTCATTGTAGTAATCTCAGTTTTTGAGTCATGAAACAAAACACCGCTAAGCTTAACAAGACAGCCGGTGCTGTTGTAGCTGAGTCTGTGTTTAACCATATGGTACAGGTGCAAGGCTTCACTTGCTGCGATTTTTGTCTTTTCCCGCATTAGACGCCACGAAGAATGCACCGATATTGCTAGCAAGTGTGGCCGCCTTGTGCATTTCTGTGGATGCATGCTGAGTTAGGTCATTCTCCCCTCCATGGCCAATTGAGAATTCCCGACGGCATAAAGTAGAGAAAGCTTTCAAGTCACCACTGACGGGCTTAACCCACTTTTTTTTTGCTTCCCATTTGTCGTAGTGGCACTTTTTTTTATTGCAGGGTTATCCATATTTCCTTGATATGCCAAACTGACTGAACAACAACAGAAATTACTTAGCTGGATTTGGCGTGTTTACGCTATACTGTGATTGGATGAATATACGGGACAAGGGAGGTCCCGTATTGGACAAAGCAATTTAGCCCAATATAAGGGACATCCCGGCTAATACGGGATAGTTGGTAACTCTATTAAAACAACCAACCCGTCTATGGCGCAGCCCTTGCTGTCGCAGATGCAGCATGGCACAGAGACAAAGATGGGTCCTTGATCCAGCTCTATGGATGTCCTGCATTTCCAATTATCTTAAGAATAATTGTTCCCAAAGGTCTTAGTCTTTCATTGAATGGATGTTTTATTTGTGCAATGCTATTTCCAAGATGAATGTTGGTCAAATGCTTTAAATAGTTTGTATTTCAGTTGTCCCTGTATTTCCCCGTTCACTGGGATTTCAAATGTTTGCCTCCTAGGCTTGGCCCTCAACTTGCCAAATTCCTCCTCTCTAAGCTCACTAGTAGCTAGTGATGTAAGCGCCTGGGTTGCCACACAGTGCAACATGTATTGCGGTTTTATGGCGCACTACTTTGGCCCAGGCCCCAGTTGTAATTCTATGGTTAATTTGGTCACACGCAGATGATACAAGCATGTCTGTTTTCTCCTTTCATCCCTTGATAAAACTCCTACAAGACACGCATGCTTTCACTATGTGCTCTGTGTCTTTTTCAAGGAGTGTGTTACTGTTATTTGGAGCAAAACAAATGCAACACAGTAACTGATTGGATATAAACGGCTATTCCAGAGCAATTGACTGAAATAAATGGCCTAAACAGTGGAGTCATTTTTCAATGAGAGCGTCTCTTGGTCTACAGTTATACTCTAGCACAGAGGCCCGCGTTGAAAGCGGGTGAGACAGAGCGTGAGGCTCCTGTGGAGTCATTCTATTATGGTGCACAGGAAGTGTGGTTGCCAACTGATTGTGGTGGGGCTTTTTTTGCCACTGCTGTCAGAGGAAATGACAACTGATGACTAAAAAAAGATGTTGGTTATGAGTCGCATGTGTGTCTTACCTAGAGGAAGACAACCTGACAATGAATGTTTGGCCCTTCTCCCACAGAATAAATCATCGGGCCTAGTCTGGAGGAGTTGTTGTATCATTCCACCTGTCTGACTCAGCCTTCTGGAAGTCAACAGTATTCAGAAATGCTACTATTCTTCTACATGCGCTACTCTGAAGACTCGGATCATGTTGCATCTTGGTCATAAGGTGTACAAACACTAAACACCACCAAGCTAACTAGACGCCTCATTCTCAAGTCTAGAGCTGAAATGTCTCTGCGCTACAGCGTTCTCCATAGAGGAATTTGAAGGTGCATACGCATGCTCCTCACTTCCAATAATTTAGGAACCATGGCTGCAAAATACCACCTCCGGAATGTACTTGGTCAGACCGGAAGAAGCTAACTAATAGCACTCTTGTCTTTGGTGACAGAAAGCTATTTCAGGGTGTGAGGGGGTGCCGATTTGCATATCTCTATGGTGCTGGCCTACGTTGGCGAGAGGCCCATTTCTCGTGAAGGCTGTCAAACACTTGCATGCCAGTGCCATGGCAACCGGTTTGACTGCTCCGAAGTTGTTCTTTCATGCAGCCACAGCAGGTTGCCTGTGGTTGTTGTGTGTGTAGTAGGGGTAGTTAAGGGTTGCCGTATACATCTGAAAGATGCTGTGCTTTCATTGCTTAATGCTCCCCTTCTGTTTTCAGTTAGGTCTGTCTCAATATTGCAGCGTTATATTTACATGGTGTTCATCTGACATGTGATCTTACCCAAAGCCATAGAGGAGAGCTTGTGGTTTCAACCTAAATGGTTCTGATACTCTTTGCAGACATGATTCCATGGCCGTCATGCTAGCGTCCCCTGGCCAGTATTTGTAAACATAGTGGCAGCAGCATCATGGTGCCCAGCTCTATAGTCAGTCAAACGCTTTACCCATTTATGATTTGTCTCATCCAGATTTACTAGATGGTACATGCATACAATTTAGCAACTGAACATGGAGGTACTACAAGTAACAGACAGTCCTAATCCTCAATCTGCTTCACAGTATATACTGAGCTGCGTCAGTGTTGGCCTCCTTCTGGTCCATCTTCTGATCTGGCCATCTGGTTGTGGCTATCTAAGGCTTAGTAAGCCTTCTATCCTTCTCTCACTGCTCTTTGTCTTCCGCTTGCTATTTCTCTGACACCGCATTATTCCTGTTCCAAGGCATGGAGAGTGAGAATAGCCAGGCTACTCTCCTACAAGGCACTAAAACATTTATTCACTCCAAGTGCTTTAACCTTTCCCTCATCCGTCTCAGTGCATTTTCTCTCTCTCCCTTGTTTTTCCATACCCGACCCACCCAGGGTAGGCAGCACAGTCATCTAGGCTGGTGTGCCTAATTAGTGCCATTCATGGACATGGAGACCACTGGCATGTCTAACCCATACACCAGCATATCAGTCTGAGATTTGCTGTGTGCGTTTAGTGTATCCAACTCTTATGGTGATGAAATGTGACGGGTTGGTGTCCATTACAAAGACTCTGCGAGCACACACTTTCCCAGCTCTGTTCCAGTTCTGTCGAGAGTGCTGCTTTCTCTCTCTCACCCACACATCCAGGCTGCGGGAGAGGTGTATCCTTTAACAGGCCTGTGTGTGTCTGAGTGTAACTGCCGGTTGTTATGTCATAGTAATTCTCACACTACCAGTGTTATGTGATTGTAGGCCACATCTGTAATCCTTCTCTATATCAAAGGCTGAGGTGGTGTGAAATATGTCCTTATCATTTAAAGGTACCGGTATGTCATGATGTGTTGTCTGTGTTGGAAGAGGTGTCTCAAATGGCATTTGTGAGCTTATGGTGTACAATAATAACCTTTGTCCACATCCAGGCTGAGGCTGAGGTGGCCTCTCTGAACAGGCGTATCCAGCTGGTTGAGGAGGAGTTGGACAGGGCCCAGGAGAGACTGGCCACCGCTCTGCAGAAACTGGAGGAGGCAGAGAAAGCTGCAGATGAGAGCGAGAGGTGTGTGTGTGTGTGTTTTGAAGGGGTGGAGGTGGGGCGGTGTTCTCAGTCTTCACCGGGTCACGCCACCTCCTGTTGTGGAACAAGGTCATTGGTGGGTGTGAGCTGGAATTAGCCTATTTGAGGGTGTACCCTGTGGATAATTTGTCTATATATGCTAGGTTTGTCTATATATGCTAGGATACTTTCTCACATACAAAGATGTCAGGGGGAAGTGTGTATCAGTGCCCCTCCGATCTGGCCTGCATTATAGGGTCCTGACACCACATATCGGCAGAAGAGAGCTGCGGAGGTAGTTTGCCACCAGACTATACAGAGAGATGTGCTCACCTGTTTTTCTCCTTCAGTATTTCTTGTGCCGAATGCCAAGGCCTGCAGTACACTGTGTAATATGGTAATTAAGGCCAAAACACTTTTGACACTCATTCCTTGCCTTCTCTCTACCTCTCTCTACCTTAGGGGTATGAAGGTGATTGAGAATAGGGCTTCCAAGGATGAGGAGAAGATGGAGGTGCAGGAGATCCAGCTGAAGGAGGCCAAGCACATCGCTGAGGAGGCCGACCGCAAGTATGAGGAGGTGAGCTGATCAGAGCCCCCCCCCCCAACAAACACACGGTCACATGTAGAACAAGGCTCTGGTGTGGCTTCTGAAGAAGTCTTGGACCATGCATCACCACTTCTTTCGTTCTCTCATTCTCTTGCTCTTTTCAAATGTTTTACTTCCTTTGCTCTCTGCCTCCTCTCTACCCCTACAGGTGGCTCGTAAGCTGGTGATCATTGAGGGTGATCTGGAGCGTACAGAGGAGAGGGCGGAGCTGGCTGAGGGGTGAGTCGCTTTCTCACATACTTAATCAATCTCCCTGTACCTCTCCGCTACAGTCTTACACTGCATCTGCTTAAGCTTGTAGCAGAACATATAAAAACACCCACTGGTTCCATCACTCTTACACTGCAGAAGTAAGTTTAAAGCCACATGTGTTTCAGCCACACCTTTTGCATGGCGTTACTTAACTGGCCTCAACACGGCTTTGCCTGACTGCACGACGCATTCCCTCTCGTCACAGGAACTGCACACCCACTTATGTCACTTTAAAAAAAAAAAAAAACTTTTACATGTTTTGAAGATTTGTTACTAAACGTTAAACTGGAGGTGTCTTTACTATGCAACCGAACGATACTGTTACTTTTGCTATTACCTGTAGTATAACTGTAATAGGAAATATGTATTCAAATGTCTGCTAGCACTAACTTGGACTAGCACACTATCATTAGTGTAAAAATGGAAATGCTGTAACAGTACCATGACAATATCCAATCTGTTCTCTCCCCGTATGTATGTGCCTGTTGTATGTGTCCTGGGTTTACCGTACCGACATGTCGGTTACCATTTTCTCTTTCCCCTCTATCTTGGCCTTCTCTTTTTCTGCATGCGCTTCCGTGTCATGTGACCCCCAACCCCTTCCCACTCACTAATAGCAACGCCCGGAGGTTGGAGGAGCAGCTGAGGGGTTTCGACCAGTCACTGAAGAGCCTGCAGGCCTCTGAGGACAAGGTACCACCCCCCTTTCTCCCTGTTCTTACCAACTACAGGACACAATGGTGCCTTATGGGGACCCTCGACGGGTCTGACTGGGGTCTTCATTATAGGCGTCCATAAACATAACCCTCTGAACCTGGTTTATGTGGACCAGGAATGCACACAGGGATTTGCAGTCCTCCTACCCTCGCTAACATAAAGTCCCACGTTTATCTGGCTGCACGACTGACTGCTGTAATTGTATAGCTGCTGCCTCCGCGATCCTTTCCCCTTCTCGTGTGTGCTCCTTTTCACTTCTCCTTCTCTCTCAAACGCTCTGCATACCATCCGCATGATTTTACCCGACCTACAGGCGCTCCATAATCCAAGTTTAGTAAGAGTATTTGACCACAAACATTTTCCTTTGGTTTATCAGGGATTTGTATAAGTCTGTTTTGTATTGTTGAGATATGATTTAGTTTAGCAGAATGGCCGTGGTCTGGGTCCCATTCCGAGGTTCAAGTCCATGCCTTTCTCTCCTTGTTTTTCTTTGTAAATCGCTCCGTCTGTTGTCTCTACCCCCACCCTCTAATTCCCCTGTTCATTGTTACATGTCTTTTCCTTGCCCCTCACCTTATCCATTGACCTTTGTCCTCATTTCCCTCACTCCCTCTTCCTCATCCCCCTATTCCCAAACCCTGCCAAAACCCCAAATGAATTTCAAAAAAAACTAAATACTGCAGCAAATGTGCCGAGTTGGAGGAGGAGCTGAAAAATGTCAGCAATAACTTAAAGTCCCTGGAAGCCCAAGCTGAGAAGGTAGGAGGGAGGGAGGGGAAACCCTGCATGCTTTTTGAACTGAATGTAACTGCACCCAGGCCAGTCCTGGAGACAGCTACAGGTCCATTGACTACCTAAAACCCTCAAGCCTTATTGAGCTGAAATGAGTTGCTGGTGAATTTCTTTAACTACAATATGATTACCATAACCCTGGATGTTGTGCATAACCTGAATTTGAAGTGTTTGGTGTCCTTTTTAAGAAGGGATAAACTTAGTATTCTGTAACGTTTTTAAAAGCATGTGTACTGGTATATGCTACATAATGCTTGACTTTAGTCCAAAATGTCATGTATAATCAACTTAATTAATTTATCAAAGTAGAGGCAGACCTGTTTGCCTTGTAACAGTGTCTGGGTTTGCGTCCCACCCACAGCCTCAGCAAGTCAGTTTAGTTTCAGACATCCCCCCCAGAACTTGGTATGGTTCCTGCTCATGTAACCACGTGATCTGTAACATAAGCTGATCTCTGTTTGGATGAACTGACCAATCAAACTGCCAGCATCACAAATTCCCAGGCAACAACGAAGTTAGACATTAGATTGTCTGGAATGTAGAGAGACAAGTACTCTAATGGCTCTAGAAGGCTTGCCAACCCTGAGGAAATTCCAGCCCCATGTTTCAGACACACAGATGTTCTCTCCTGTTGCCATTTAAAAGGTGGAACGAGGAAGTGCATACAAGCAGGCATCAAAACCAGCTCACCAGGGACTCTTTCCTCCATCCTGAAAACTCACGCCTCTCATCTGAAGAGGCCCAGGACTGGTTCTAACTAGAGGTCGACCGATTATGATTTTTCAGTACCGATTATTGGAGGACCAAAAAAGCCGATACTGTTAATCGGCCGATATAAAAAAAAATATATATATTTGTAATAATGACAATTACAACAATACTGAATGAACACTTATTTTAAGTTAATATAATACATCAATACAATCAATTTAGCCTCAAATAGATAATGAAACATGTTCAATTTGGTTTAAATAATGCAAAAACAAAAGTGTTGGAGAAGAAAGTAAAAGTGCAATATGTGCTATGTAAGAAAGCTAACGTTTCAGTTCCTTGCTCAGAACATGAGAACATATGAACGCTGGTGGTTCCTTTTAACATGAGTCTTCAATATTCCCAAGTAAAAAGTTTTAGGTTGTAGTTATTATAGGACTATTTCCCTCTACCATTTGTATTTCATTAACCTTTGACTATTGGATGTTCTTCTAGGCATTTTAGTGTTGCCAGTGTAACAGTATAGCTTCCGTTCCTCTCCTCGCTCCTCCCTGGGCTTGAACCAGCAACACAACGACAACAGCCACCACATCAAAGCAGTGTTACCCATGCAGAGCAAGGGAAACAACCACCCCAAGGCTCAGAGCGAGTGAAGTTTGAAACGCAATTAGCACGCACTAACTAGCCAGCCATTTCACTTCAGTCACACCAGCCTCATCTCGGGAGTTGATCGGCTTCAAGTCATAAACAGCGCAATGCTTGACGCACAACGAAGACCTGCTGGCAAAACGCACAAAAGTGCTGTTTGAATTAATGTTTACACGCCTGCTTCTGCCTACCACCACTCAGTCAGATACTTGTATGCTCAGTCAGATTATATGCAACACAGGATATGCTAGATAATATCTAGTAATATCATCAACTATGTGTAGTTAACTAGTGATTATGATTGATTGTTTTTTATAAGATAAGTTTAATGCTAGCTAGCAATTTACCTTTGCTTACTGCATATGCGTAACAGGCAGTCTCCAAGTGGAGTGCAACGAGAGGCAAGTCGTTATTGCGTTGGAATAGTTAAGGTTGCAAGATTAGATCCTTCGAGCTGACACGGTGAAAATCTGTTTTTCTGCCCCTAACGAGGAAGTTAACCCACTGTTCCTAGGCCGCCATTGAAAATAAGAATATGTTCTCAACTGACTTGCCTAGTTAAATAAAGGTGGAAAGCGGTATTTTTGTGAGCCATTTTTTTTACGATTGTTATGAAAACTTGAAATCGGCCCTAATTAATCGGCTATTCCGATTTTAATCGGTCAACCTCTAGTTCTAACTAGGGTGTTTCAGGGCAGGGAGGGAGTCTGCATGGTGGTTGTCTGCTGTGGTGTAATCCTTAAACACTTCTAGATTAGAGGCCACACCCTGACTTTGCAGCTGCAAGAATGCATACCCCCCCTCCCGTAACCCCCCCCCCCCAGGGTGATGATACTGCACTACACCCGTGCTCTGCAGCTCAGAGGCCTTTTCAGCAAACTCCCATTGCCACACGAGTGTCTGCCAATGATGTCATCCGACGAGAGAAGCCGGTTTTGTTTTCATTCTTCTCCCACCCAAACTCTAGGTACATTGAAGCTGCACTAATGGACCGTTTTTCTATCTCGACACTCCCCAGGCATGTTGAGTCACACTCAGTCTACACACCTCTCCCTCATTCTCTCAAAAGCTTGATGAGCCCATGCCTTCCCACTGCACTGTTGCAGCTCAGTCCGCACAAAGGTGGTAGTGAAGATATTTATAACTAACCCAAGATAGTTCATCTGTGTCGTTTACAGTGGGAGCAAATTAAGCATAGTGGGTAGAACGAGCAAGGAGGTAGGCCAAGCACGAGCTAGCGAGTTCCTATTGGTGCGTTGAAGCATATTTCCAATAGGGAACGCCTTCGCTGAAGTGCGTGTGTGCACAAACTCAATTCGACCTTGCATTCCTAAACAATGCAATTAAAAATAAATAAATAAAAAAAAACTTTGGCAAAGTGTCAGTCAAACTTAGTGCACTGTCTTTAACAGATTCTAGATTTGGGGACCGAAATGTCAGCCCAGCTTTACCTAGTTCCATCCTCACTACCCGTGACTGGACTTCCTCTCGCCACCATATTTTGTGGTGAGAACATTCTAAACGGATATCAACTGTGACATGTCTGGGTTACCCCTTCTGTCTGTGGAGTATCGATCACAAACTCGTACAGCAGCCACATTTAAAAGCTTTTGACCAGACTGAGTACTCAAAAGAGATGAGGAATAATAAGTATCAGTTTCTCCTAATTGTAGGCCAACCCACTTCCCAGGGGGTTTCTTTGCAGGTCAGTATCGGTTTCTCATTAGTCGCAGATGTCGCCCCACCACCCTCTTATTTAAAAAAATAAAATATATATATATATATTTTGCATAGCACACATCTGCTAGAGGCTTCCAAATGGCGCAGTGGTCAAAGGCACTGCATCTCAGTGCTAGAGGCGTCACTACAGACCCTGGTTCGATTCCAAGCTGTATCACAACCATCCGTGATTCGGAGTCCCATAGGGCGGCGCACAATTGGCCCGGCGTCGTTAGGTTTTGGCCAGGGTAGGCCGTAATTGTAAATAAGAATTTGTTCTTAACTGACTTGCCTAGTTAAATAAAGAGGTGGAAAGAGACAGTTAAATGGAGTGCTGTTGTAAGTCCTAGATAAGCCTACCGGCTACCTCTGATAGCTGAAAACACATTTGAATTATTGTTTTAAGCTTTGTAATTTTCATGTCGCTCTGGCTCCACTAATGTGCAGCGTTGATTCGACTCTTTCTACTACATGACACAAGAATCCTGGCTGTTCTATGTGAACGCTCTGTTGTGCTGTCCTGAATAAGCCTGAGGACTCCCTAGTGTTCCCAACGTGTGATTCTGATTGGCTTTTCTTCCTCCCCTTTTGTTCCCTACAGTACTCCCAGAAAGAGGACAAGTACGAGGAGGAGATCAAGATCCTGACCGACAAACTCAAAGAGGTGAGATTCCCCGGAAACGTCTATCATGAAGCTCTGAATGGATGACTGATGCTGTGATATGTGCCTGTATTGCTGTTGTGGGGGGTTTAATGAACTTGTGTTACTTTCCCATAGGCTGAAACCCGTGCTGAGTTTGCTGAGAGGTCAGTGGCCAAACTGGAAAAGACCATTGATGACCTTGAAGGTAGGACTCTCACTCGCCATATTGTTGCAGTTCACAGTACAGTTATAAGGTGTTATAAACTGTACTCTCCTGCTTGTGCCCTCTGGCATTGTCTTGCTCTCCATCCCTCCTTGGTGTACATCTCTCCTCTACCCTCTGTGCGCCAACAGATGAGCTCTATGCACAGAAATTGAAGTACAAAGCCATTAGTGAGGAGTTGGACCATGCCCTCAATGACATGACCTCCATGTAAATACTAATTTAGATGCCTGTTGTGGTGTGGGTTGAACTGGAGTGTGCTATCGTGTGTTAATAACAGTATGATTCAGTAACAGT
Source organism: Oncorhynchus clarkii lewisi (assembly GCF_045791955.1). Taxonomy (NCBI): domain Eukaryota; kingdom Metazoa; phylum Chordata; class Actinopteri; order Salmoniformes; family Salmonidae; genus Oncorhynchus; species Oncorhynchus clarkii. The sequence continues at coordinate 23,626,689 of NC_092148.1, forward strand.
ATGCAGACTGTCATAAGAGGATGGCTCAAGTTGAGTTGCTAGGGAACTATTGTAGTGGATTGTGCTCTGGTAGCCTTTGGCTGTTTGTGCTGGAAAATGTATTGAGGCATAGCCTACCATGTACACACACTTCCATGCATCTACACCCATGCACACATTCCATTTTATTCGGACTAAGGATAGGCACATTGTAGATACAAGCATACGGTAGCTACAAGTAAATCTGCAGTGGTAGAACATTTCCTCAGACCTTGAGCTTTCCCCTTCAACCACTTCTGCAATGTAACGGATGTGAGCTGTCACCTTGGCAACGGCACAACACAAGGCACGAACACTGATACTTTATGTAGATATGGCTCACATGCTGTCACAGGCCTACTTATCCACATGTAAATGTGGACACAAGTTATCTTTTTATGGATATCAATGCCTTTGACTAGTCTAGCTCAGGGATTCTATTTGGAACTATTGGGTTGCAGCTTGTGTGTATGTTGGGCGATTTCTTTCAGTCTAATTCAATTACAAGTTTGAGTATCCCAGGGTTCTACTGTAATACACTTAAAGGGCAATTCCACCACTTTTTAACATCATTCATCTCCAGCACCAAACCGGTGTCTACATATGTGAAAATAGCGTGTTTCAATTAACATTTTGAATAACTTAAATGTGCTGCCTTCACATGTTGACACTGTTATTGTGCTGGAGATTATAAAAACCAGGCTGAAATTGTGGCGTTGCCCTTTTAACTCCGGTCACGCTTGGTGTGTTTTGGATTTGCATGGATTGCAGGTTTGCTGTGAGTTTACACCCCATGATGACAACCATGGTGTGTCAGTATTATTTTGAAGTGTTAAATTGCCATTGCTCCGTCTCTATTTCAGATAAATTGGACTCGTTAGATTTCTGGAAAACCCAACACACCCTGAATTCAGTCTGCCTGAACTGCCACAACGGTTGCGTGCTCTCTCCCTCTTTTCCCCCCTTTCCTTTCTAGATAGAAAGAACCATACCCTCCTAGTCACCAGTGCCGGTCTCTCCCTTTCTCATCTCCCTTTGTCATTGGCCCAGTTGCGGCCAACACGCTGGCTGAGTTTCTGGGTTACTGCCTTTCTATTTTCCACCTGTCCTTTCCTATCTGTACTACACTGCTCGCTCTGACACTCATGTTCACACTCTGTATTTGTGACTGTCTCTCTGTACCTAATGAAGAGGGGGGAAAAGAATGCCATGGCATTAGTCTCTGTTCACTGCTTTTTGGCTGTCCACACTGTCTTGGCTTCATTGGTTTCACTCCACTATGCTTTTTGGCATGGTTTTGTGTCACCAGAGGTGGGTCAGTATCTGAAGCAACCCCTCCCCCCCTGAAAATAAGTGAGTAGGGGGAGGTATTCTGAGTAAGAATTTTATCACAAGCATTAATGTGGGCACAGTAAGTACTTGAAATCGTTATGAATGAATGTTTGGCTAGATTTCTTGAATTTGGACTAAAGGACCAGGTTTGTGTAATCCTAGATTACAGGTGTGGAACAGACCCTTACCTTTCTCTCACATGTTCACCCTTCTGAGTCACGTCTGCTAAAGTGACCCAAAAGAGGAAAGCTCAAAACAGATTTGCAGGTGAATTATTATTGAAACTGTGCAAATATTGTATTTTTAATGTGACCTGGCATCAGGAACGTTACGGCACGTTTATTTGTAGATAAATTGACTCATCCTTGTTACTAAAGCAGAAAAGCCTGTAATAGTGACTAGCTCAGTCGGCGTTGGTATTCCAAACAGTGTCAGTACACACAGCATGGTCATTGTACAGCTAATGCTACAGTAAGTAGTTAGACAAGATGCCTAAAATGGACTATTCAATGACATCAAAATGACATGCCTGTGGTTGCACAATGAGTCGCATGAGCAGGGACTTGTCATAATGCAAGATATTAACTTGGTAATTGTTGACTTAAGTCTACAGAATTCATTACACACCCATAACTAAATACACAGCAAACATAAGGTTGTAATAAAGCCTATCTTGACACCATAGCATAATTATAGCCCAAAAAATCATTATCTTCAGTGGTGCCATTTTGTATAAAGGTACTGGTGAGATTTTTGAGATAAAGACCAATGAATTAATTGTTTTAAAAGTTATTCTTAACATCTGCAGTTTGAACAATTAGTCACCCCACTACTGTTTTGGTGAAGGGATGAGGCTGGGCCTCCCGAGTGGCGCAGTGGTCTAAGGCACTGCATCGCAGTGCTAGCTGTGCCACTAGAGATCCTGGTTAGTCCACAGGCTGTCGCAGCGACCGGGAGATCCATGGGGCGGTGCACAATTGGCCCAGCGTCGTCTGGGTTAGGGGAGGGTTTGGTCTGCAGGGATGTCTTTGTCCCATCGCGCTCTAGCGACTCCTGTGGTGGGCTGGGTGCATGCACGCTGACGAGGTTGCCAGGTGTACAGTGTTTCCTCCGACACATTGGTGCGGCTGGCTTCCGGGTAAGCGGGTATTGTCTAGAAGCAGTGCGGCTTGGCTGGGTCGTGTTTCGGAGGACGCGCACGACCTTCGCCTCTCCCGAGTCCCATCGCTGCAACTCCTGTATGGACAAGACTAACTACCAATTTGGATACCATGAAAATGGGTCATAATAATAATAATAATAAAGGGTGAGGCTGGAGAAATGCAACCACTTTCAGAATCATATTAGAGAGATCGATGGATGTCAGGATCCATGATATAAAAATCATAGTTTTAACCATGTTTTGAGGCTTTAATGGTTATTTATAATTACATCGTTTATAAACAATGGCATAAAACATGCTTATATTTTGGGTTCTGATGAGGTACGCCAGCTGTACCTCGCTCACGAGGCATTCATAAGTTATGTTCTTCAAGAATCAATAGGTTTAGCCTATCAATCTTAAGTAGACAATGTAAGTAAAGTATTACCAAATGATTCGTGTTTCCATTCAGGGGAGAAAGACTTCCCCCCCCCCCCCCATGTGTAAATAATACATCATGGTACCAATGATTGCTTCTAATACACCAGATGTATGTCCTTGAACTGTTTTTACAAAAAATGGTTAAAAATTTGCACACAGGATAATTTAGTTGCTAATGGCAGCCTGCGGTACCCTGGTCGCCTTCGACTTGAGTTACTCAATGGGTGGGCAACACTGAGCTAGCCTGCAACGTCTCTTCCTGGACTAGCTCAAACTGCGCATGTTTCAATGAAATGCTTCATTGAAATTAATGTTTTCACGTGATTGATAGCTTTGTCCATTTTTATTTTTTATTTGACCTTTTATTTAACCAGGTAGGCTAGATGAGAACGAGTTCTCATTTGCAACTGCGACCTGGCCAAGATGAAGCAAAGCAGTTCGACACAACACATGGAATAAACAAACATACTGTATATAGGCTTTTTCTACTGTATGTGCAAATGAGGTAGGGCAATAAATAGGCCATGGTGGCGAAGGAATTAAACACTGGAATGGTAGATGTGCAGAAGATGACTGTGCATGCATGTACCAGTCAAAAGTTTGGGCACACCACCTCATTCCAGGGTTTCTTTATTTTGACTATTTTCTACGTTGTAGGATAATAGAAGACATCAGATCTATGAAATATCACATGGAATCATGTAGTAACCAAAAAAGTGTTAAACAAATCTAAATATATTTGAGATTCTTGCCTTGACAGCTTTGCACACTCTTGGCATTCTCTCAACCAGCTTCACCTGGAATGATTTTCCAACAGTCTTGAAGGAGTTCCCACATGCTGAGCACTTGTTGGCTGCTTTTCCTTCACTCTGCGGTCCAACTCATCCCAAACCATCTCAATTGGGTTGAGGTTGGGAGATTGTGGAGGCCAGGTCATCTGATGCAGCACTCAATCACTCTCCTTTGTCAAATAGCCCTTACACAGCCTGGTGGTGTGTTAGGTCATTGTCCTGTTGAAAAACAAATGATAGTCCCACTAAGTGCAAACCAGATGGGATGGCATATCGCTAAACTTTCCCTTCCTGTGGCGGCCCTCATGAGCCAGTTTCGTAGGGCTTGATGGTGGTCGGCTTGGTCGAAGAAACATTTCAAACTAAGTACCGAATCAATCATTAGGATGTTTTTAACATATAGCTTCAATAAAGTTCCAACCAGAGTATTCTTTCTTGTCTTCGTGAGCAATGGAACGCAAGTGACAACCATGAGGAAAAAGTGCGATCACAAAATGGCTGCTTGATTGACATCTGATATTCTGCTCTCATTCACTCCCACAACAACATAGAAGCCTTATTATAATTTCTATTGGTGGTTGACATATATTGGAACCCCTAAGCAGTGCAACATCATTCATATCTCAAGGGGATTTCATTGGGGACTCTGAATACATACAAGCTCAGATTTCTGACTTCCTGTTTTGATTTCAACTCAGGATTTTGCCTGCCAATATGAGTTCTGTTATACTCTCAGACATCATTCAAACAGTTTTTTAGGAACTTCAGTGTTTTCTATCCAATGCTAATAATTGCATTATTATTATTATTAGTAGTAGTAACTATGACTGAGGAGCAGGCCGTTTTGATATGGGCACCTTTCATCCAAGCTACTCAATACTGCCCCTGCAGCCATAAGAAGTTAAAGTAATGATGGACTGTCATTTCTCTTTGCTTATTTGAGCTGTTCTTGCCATAATATGGACTTGGTCTTTTACAAAATAGGGCTGTCTTCTGTATACCACCCCTACCTTGTCACAACAGAACTGATTTGCTCAAACGCGTTAAGAAGGAAAGAAATTCCACAAATTAACTTTTTAACAAGCTAACTGTTTAATTGAAACTCATTCCAGGTGACTACCTCATGAAGCTGGTTGACAGAATGCCAGGAGTGTGCAAAGGGTGGCTACTTTGAAGAATCTCAAATAATATATATTTTGATTTAACACTTTGGTTACTACATGATTCCATATGTGTTATTTCGTAGTTTTGATGTCTCAACTATTGTACAATGTAGAAAAATAAAGAAACCCTTGAATGAGTAGATGTGTCAACGTTTGACTGGTAGTATGTAGTCATTGTTTCCATCTAGTGCACCATGTGCAGTTGCAAACCGTAGTCTGGCTTTTTTATGGCAGGTTTGGAGCAGTGGCTTTCCTTGCTGAGTGGCCTTTCAGGTTGTCGATATAGGACTCATTTTACTGTGGCTATAGATACTTTTGTACCTGTTTCCTCCAGCATCTTCACAAGGTCCTTTGCTGTTCTGGGATTGATTTGCACTTCACACCAAAGTACGTTCATCTCTAGGAGACAGAACGCGTCTCCTTCCTGAGCGGTATGATGGCTGGGTGGTCCCATGGTGTTTATACTTGCATACTATTGTTTGTACAGATGAACGTGGTACCTTGAGGCTTTTGGAAATTGCTCCCAAGGATGAACCAGACTTGTGGAAGTCTACAATTATTATTTTTTTCTGATGTCTTGGCTGATTTCTGTTGCTTTTTCCCATGATGTCAAGCAAAGAGGCACTGAGTTTGAAGGTAGGCCTTGAAATACATCCACAGGTACACCTCCAATTGACTCAAATTATGTCATTTAGCCTATCAATTAGCCTAAGCTTCTAAAGCCATGACATTTTCTGGAATTTTCCAAGCTGTTTAAAAGCACAGTCAACTAAGTGTATGTAAGCTTCCTACCCTCTGGAATTGTGATACAGTGAAATAATCTCTCTGTAAACAATTGTTTGGAAAAAGTTACTTATGTCATGCACGAAGTAGATGTCCTAACTGACTTGCCAAAACTATAGTTTGTTAAAAAGAAACTTGAGTGGTTTTAATGACTCCAACCTTAGTGTATGTAAACTTCTGACTTCCATTGTAAATGTAACACTTGCTGTCCCATGCAGGCAGTACAAAACGAAACCTGTTCATAGCGAGCAAAATAAAAAACCTACTGTTCTACTTTCTTACTCTAGCACTTGGACTTGTTTCCTTACTAGCACTGACTTTGCTGATGGCTGCTTTGAGGGAAGATTTTACTGACTTGTTGTTGTACTTCACTACCTTAAGTTGACAGTTGACTGTATTGCTTTCCTGTCTGGTTTACCCAAGAAAGCCATTGGTCAACTGAAAAACACAGACTGCTGCAGCACGGGTACTGACCAAGACGAGACTGAGAGCACACAATACCCTGGTTTTAAGGTCTTTGCACTGGCTGCCTGAGTTTTAGAATACATTTTCAGGTTCTATTGGGTTTGCAAATCTGCCATCGTTCACCCCAATACATGTCAGACATGCTTTTAAGTAATGTACCTAGTAAGTCCCTCAGGTCCTCTGGCACTGGCCTTTTTAACTATCCCAAAGTCTAGGACCAAGATGCATGGATAGGCAGCCTTTAGTTATTATGCCCCCAGCCTTTGAAATAGCCTGCCAGAGAACCTGAGGGGTGCTGAAACTGGACATATCAAATATATCTTAAACATTTTAGCTTAGCTTTTCCTTAGGGTGCATTTTAGTTGTCATTTGATATATTTTTTTTATCTTGTTTTCTGTAGTAAATATTAACTTTTATTATATATTTTTTTTATTCTGTAAAGCACATTGCATTGCGTTGCATTCCATGTCTGAAATGTGCTGAAGTAAATAGTTTGATTTTGATTTGAAGTGTAATGTTAAGTGTCTCTGGATAAGGGTGTCTGCTAAAGGCTGCTAGAAAAGTGTAGCTGACAGGTCAGACTTGTTTTATTAAATGTTCTAACAGTGTGAGTGATCTGCCAGGGGGGGGGGGAAGAGAATCTCCAACTTCAATATTTGACCAGGTGCTATACCGTCTTGTGGAGTTGCAGAAATAGATGTCCTACATCTTCTGTCAGCTACAGCTGAACTCATTCCTTGTTTATCCTTGACAGTTATGTATGTGACTTGTTTTCAAAGTAGTCATGTACTGATTTGATGCTATCAGGAGGTTTTGTCATGTGGATTGACATAGTTTAGCCCTCGGCGTTGCTCCACTATAGTGTAGTAGACCTCTTAGTAAACTCAAACACCACTTTTAACATCTCAATGTCTTGCCTCCTACGTCCTCATCTCACCACCAGGAGGATCCTTCGCTTACCTACATTCTTTGTTTTGATTTACAGATGCGCTAGCCAACGCCAAGGAGGAGAATGTCAACATTCACGCCACCCTGGACAAGACCCTGGAGGATCTTAACAGCTTCTGAGCGGCTACTGGACCTGCGGCATGGCCCCTCCACCACCACCTCTTACTGCTCCACCCCCTCACCTCTGGCCCTGTCTCTGTCTGTGCTGGCTGACTGTTTAGTGGGGGGGTTGTTAATTGTTTTTGGTCACGGTAGCACTTTCTTCAGTCCACACCTAGCCAAATGTTTCTCCCCAGTAGACCAAATGGCTGACTGCCTCTGCCACATTCCACCCCAGTATCTGCGGATGCTCTCCTGATGAGCATCCCGTTCTTTTTTTTTTTTTTTTGTAGGCTCTTCATAGCATTCTTTTTAGTCTTAAAAGGGCAACATTTACTCAAGCACCCACATCTTAAGTGTTTCACAGGTTTCTAATATTCACATTCCAGCTTAGGTGTGTGATTTGTGTTTGAGGCCATTCCTATGATCTTTCTTTGGATGTTAGCTGTAAGCGTTTAAATACATTGAGGCGCTTCTCTCCTGTTCTGATAAGAACCCTTAAGGGGATATTTGGTGTCCACTGGGACACATATGAAGGTGGCGAGGGTAATAACGCTTACCTAATTATGTCTCCCTTTTGGAATGGGACCACCATTTGATTATTAACTCTCCCTCTGTTATCCCCATCTGAACCACTTGCCGTACCAACGTATCGCCTCAAACTCTTGTCCCCCTCTAACCACTCACCTTCTGCTGGAACATCCTTACACAAGCACTGCTTTTCTACTGCGCCAATGCCCAGAGGGTCCACAACTGTGCTACCTTTTGTCAAGGATTTTGTGTTAATTTACAATTATGGGCTGGGGGATTAACATGTTTTTCTTATAAGGGAGAAGTGTTTTGTTGCATGACATGTTTTTTTTTTATCTGGAGTCATTTTCCAAAAAGGGCCGTTGTCACAAGTTACTGTAAACTGTCCCCCCCCCCCCCCCCCCCCCCCCCCCCCCACCCCAAGATCAGGAAATTGAATTGTGAATGAGTCGTGGGTCATTGAAGGGATATAAATGTCTTATAGCTTCAGACAGAATTGGATGCAGATATTCTAGCCAATTGCAGCCTTAGTCCTCTAGGCTAATTGTTATTTTTTTCTAATAAGATGATGTAGGGGAGGGGTGTGATCAGCCAATCACTACGCATTCCACTGCCAAAATGGAAGCATTGGGAGAAAGGACAAGGGTATTATCTAGACTTCTTATCAGTATAGACTATTCAACTATTTTTTTTCTGCAAATTAAGTGAACTGCAAACCTTATAATTAATAAAGAAATAAAAAGTTAAGTATTGCATCAAGTTTAACTGGAACTTTTCACTCGACACTGGGTGTAAACATTGTTACCAGTAATGTTTTGATTGTAATCATGACACAAATGGACACAATTTTTAAAAATAAAGAACCATGATTTGTATTGACATTCCAATTTATTTATTTTTTTCCTTCAGTTTGACACCACTCCAATTTAGGTGCTGCTACTACCTCCATGCCTACTTTAAAATGTTTTATGAACACTTACCCTGCTATTAGAACATTGCTCATGTCTGTGTCTAGTACATTTTAATTATGTTGAATGGGTGTGTAATGCAGTATTGCACTAATTTTACCATGGGTCAGCATATGTGCATGTTCCAGGTTCCCAGTTAATCGTCTAGCTATTTACAACTAAAACTATACTTTCTCGTAGCCTAGTTAACTATTTTACAATCTAAGACTATTAAAAAAAAAAAAAAAATGGCACAATGACACTTTTATACAAGTGCAGACTTAATCTGTATATTGGGTCTTAGTGATGTCAACACAGGAGGCAAATGTCACCAAGTACAGAAATGCCAAAAAGGAAACCCCAAAGTGTCTTAATAGGGCTTTGTGCCACCAGAAAAGCTTCCATGCACCTTGGCATCTATTCAAGTGTCAAACTTTATTGGATGAATGTGACAGTCACATCTCTTCTAGCTATGTTAGCCAAAATAATTTCTATATATCACCCTAAGCATGATGGGATGTTTTAATTGCTTAATTAACTCACGACCCACACCTGTGTGGAAGCACCAGCTTTTAATATACTTTGTATCCTTCATTTTTTTCAAGTGTTTATTTTATTTTGGCAGTTGTGTGTGTGTGTGTGATCCATGTAAATTAACATATTGGTCAGTGCCAATATGCACACCGTACATGTTTGGGTGTTTGATCAGATTTTATTCTTGCCATGCTACGTAGTTGATAGTACAGAACACTAGAGAAATAAATACTACATATTCTCACTTTCTGCTGCTCCTCAGTGTATGAAAGGTGTTCTAGGATTTTCACAGAAAATAGTGTAATGTATACCCAACTACACTTTCCAACAAGTGCTTTCAGCAAGTTCCTACAGCTGTGTAATGTCCCCTCCACATCAGTCCTCTTTCACCTTCTCTTTGGCTATTGAGAGCAGCCCAGTAGAAAGCTGCTCTTCCAGTTGTGATCCATCGCCCTCATTTTTGATTATCCAATCAAAATCTACTCCTTGGTCGAGCCCACATTCAGACTGCATCATCTATTCCTGCAGAGAGAGAGGGTGTGGTGTTGAAGAGGTATTGTATTTCTCCGAAAGTGAAGAACATATCACTAATACTATCGGTGTAGGTAGGTATTGCACCTGTTGTGAACTCCCAGTCCCTCTCCCTCCGTGTCTCTTCTGAGGCCTCCACCCGAACACAGCGAGATTGACTAGGATACTCCCTCCAGAACCACTGCAGGTCTGACAGATGTCGCGTGTCACTCACAATCTGGGGCACAATAGAGATTACAGAAGGTATAATGGTAGAGGACAATACATGATGCTTCAACTGCTCATCAGGTAGGGCCTTTTTTAGTCAGGTTCACCAACTCTGAATATGCAGATGGTCAGTTTCTAATAGCAAGTAAGACCTGACTCAAATACTTGCGCTTGACATAAATCATATATGGCGGGACTTGGCTTGTATGTTTCCCCATAACAATGGGGCAATTGAGAATTTTGTTATCTTACCCAGATAGGCTGCTGGGCTGCCTTTATGGCCACACGACAGAAGAACCCTGGGTCCTTCTCCCTCTGCTTCTCACCCCACTGGATCATGTCAGCACGGTACTTATCCTGGTACTCACCTGCTCCCAACAGGTCCTCAAAGTCCAATCCATGGTCCCGTAGGCATGGTGGGTAATATAAGGAGACAGTAGTGGTAGTGTTCCTCCATTCACTCGTAGTGTGTATTGTAGACCAGCTGGGCATGCAGGCTTTTGTTCCTGCCCAGCACTTAATGTCTGATCGATTAACCTCATCAAGCCAAGGTCCTTGATTATCTGAATTAGGTGTTGTATTAGCTGGAACACAAGCCTGCACACCGAGGATCGGCCAGGATGATGTAGCACAACTGTACAGAAATACCAACCTGTGCGTATTGCTGTTTGAGAGGACCCGAGAGACGCAAGATACAGCATACATCTGGACCTAGTCTGATATAAATTGAATGAACCACATTGTTAAACTAATATAACATTTGAGAGAGTATTCAATTCAGCGATAATAGCTTTGATAAATTGGTGAACAGTATGCCAACAGTCAATAGAACCTTTTGTGAATCAAATCCGTCACGTAACGTAATATTTTCCAGATTTGCGTTTCCCACTAAATAAAAGGATGAGTTTGGGTTCTACTGTCGCCATCGAAAAAACGTTGCAGCAACCAATTTATGTGTTTTATTTTTGATACAGAAGAGCTAACCTCTTCGTTTACACATTAACCGTACCACATGCATTATGATTGGTTGAGCTACAGTAATATAAACATAACAAGCGCCTTATAATTATAACATTTGCTTATGTGATCGAATTTCTTAGAGAAAAATACATATTTCAATATTTTTACAACATGTATTTATTTATTTTAAGATATAGTCATTCTTATAATTCAACAACTTTAAAAAGATGGGCAAACGTTGGTTAAAAAACTGTCATGCAAGGTTTACGGTAACAGATCGTCATCATCTCATGGACCTTACCATTGACATGCGGAAATAGGGTGATCATATGAAATATAAAATATTTAATGGTTTCTTTAATGACGACAACATCAAATTGAATACGTGAATGAAAAATAAGAGGGATAATTGCACTAACCACGAAAGAAAAAGTGTTAAAAATACGTAAAATGACCCACGACAGTATGACTAAGATCATGGAACAAACTACTTTCTAAACAATAACCCCCCCCTTCTTTACCTTACGGAAATCAGGGCAAAAGTCAAATCAAATTTAGAAAACATGGCGTCCACTTTACTGTGTCGGGTGTCGTCAATATTTAAAACTGATTTAATCTTGCCGTTGAAGAGTCTTGTCTACAGACGGGTAAACATTGCCACTGAGATGAATGCAATAACTCACAAATCTTATTAAAAACTTTAATGTGATGTGTAAGTTAGCTAGCTAGCTGCTATTTTAGCAGCAGGTTGTTGTTAGTTGGCTAGCTAACTGTTAGGTGTGCTTCTATGGGAAAGCTGTGCAGCAGTTTAAACATAATTTCCGACGTTGACAGACATGAGTGCATTCTGAAATATTTCTGGCATAGCTAGCTACATTTGTTCCAGTGTTCTGCTACAGATAAATTGCTGAGAAGTGTGGGGACAGTTGACGATATGACCACTTTTGTGATGTTCATGCAAGAGCACATACTAAATACTAAACCTGTGTAGGCGGCTTGCTGTGTGTTCTCACAGCCAGACATGTAAGCATCTCAACCTTTCACCCAGTCCCCTCTCCACTGGGAATGTGAGTACCCACGCTGTTGGAGGAGTAGAGTGCAGTGCATCAGTGGTGTTTATCAATATAAGTAATTGCTCTTACTAATGCATTTGTTTGACAGGAAAGACAACTAGTTTTTAATTCAATGGCCTCTATGCTACTTGTAGATGTGCAAGTTCAAATATAGCACAAGTTCTTATATAGCGCAGGACAAAAGCAAGCCTGGGGTTTTTTTTTAAACAGAAAAAGCAGCACAACGCCTCTCCCTGTGTGACCGAACAGTACTTGTGTGTATTTACTGACCTGTATGTGTAACTGATAGATGCACACATACATGTTAATGCATTTTTCCAAGTCTTGTTTTTGTCTGTAATGTCTTTTTCTTTATATGTCGGACCCCAGTAAGACTAGCTGTCACCATTGGTGTCGGCTAATGGGGATCCTAATAAATCAAATCAAAATCTCTGACTCGCAACATCCCTTTCAGCTGGTTCATTAATATGATTTTTTTTTTGTGTGTGTGTGTTGTCCCATTTACTATCCTTAAACAGTTGTTCAGCAGTGGGACCAGGGCATTGAGTGAGACTGGACCCTCGCAGGCTAAATTCTTTCCTGCAAATGAGGGATCAATGCTGCTCCCAGGGACTTACAAAGGCAAAGTGGCCTTTATCACAGGAGGAGGAACGGGGTTGGGAAAAGGCATGACCACAACACTGTCAGCACTAGGGGCAGAGTGTGTCATTGCTAGCAGGTAAGTGGAAACTTGGTAGTCAGTCGGGCTATAAATCCCAACACTACTGCTGCCTTCTTGCACTCACAAATGAGAAAGTGACACATTTTTGTTGTAATTTCTAGAAAACTGGATGTTTTGAAAAAGACTGCAGAGGAAATTACAGCTCAGACAGGAAATAAGGTACTACTACTGATCAGTTACCCACATTGAATGCATTCATTATCCAAGAGTTGTAGATACTGATAAATCAGTATGAACTCTGCTTTAAGTTGTGTTTGATACTTCAAGACTCTATCTGCAGGTCCATGCTGTGCAGTGTGATGTTAGAGACCCCAAGTCAATTGAAGCTGCTGTGGACCAACTGGTAGAGGTTGCTGGTCTCCCTGATGTACGTAGGTACAGATCAAGGATGTTTTGTCTGAAAAGTGGTACGCTTCGCTGTTCTAGATGTACTGGCCAATAATACTCCAATTGCTTGGTAAATATCATCCTCCTCTCTTGTTCTTTTAGGTGGTGATCAACAACGCTGCAGGGAACTTCATCTCCCCGTCAGAGAAGCTGTCTGCCAACGCATGGAGGACCATCACAGACATCGTCCTGAACGGCACGGCCTTCGTCACCCTGGAACTGGGCAAGAGGCTGATACTGGCCGAGAAGGGTAAACACCAGAGCTATCTGATGGAGTCCATAAGCACAGATCTAGGATCAGCTTTCCCTCGACATTTATTTGTGTTGTAATGTATCGTGTAGTGCTGCCACCAGGGTGCAGTAAAGATTCACCATTTGCCTACAACTCCTGGACATTTGATCCTTAGTAGTATAACAAGTGAGGATCAACCCAGAACATTGGTGTGGATGCATGTGTACCATGTCTCTGTTTTCTATTTAAGTGTGTAATATTGACAGTGATTGAGCCTCAATATGAAATGCTTGAGCACTTTTCCATTCAGTTGGTCATAGTCCAGCGTCCCTCCCCTTGTCCACTGCCCTTTTGCCCTAGGCTCCTCTTGGCTTTGTGTGCATGCACCCTCTCATTCCTTCTCGTCCTCTTTTTTTTTCTTCTCCTTTCTCTGCTGTCTCTGGTCAAAGAGGAAATTATATGTAATGGGAGGATAGGAAAAGCCTCTCATGCGATGTTGTGCCATATTTATAATATGTGCGCGTGTGTGCGTGGATAAGCTTTAATATTCATGTGAATATCCCAGCCCTTCTCTGATTACTGTGGCTTTTCCATCTGCCCTCAACACTGCAATTAGGCAAATCACAATTAAGAAATGACCTTGAAGTACAAAGACAAAAACATGCCATCACACTAGGGGCACTATTCAATCTGAACGGATGTTTTTCCAAAACAGCCATTCTTCCAACAGTGCAAGAAAGCATATTTGAATTGATACCCAGGTGTCTGTTCTTGTTTCACACTATTAGGATTATTCTATTGCAGGGGTGCGCAATCGTTTTGTCTCGAGGGCCACATTGGGATTTTGAAATTCAACGGAGGGCCGCAATTTTTTTTATTTGATCAATTTGTGAGCTTAAAATAAGAATTTCCCTTCCCTGTTTTAGCGGCTACATAAATCTAAATGTGCTTTTATCGCAGTACAAGAACGTTGCTTTGTCTTCTCACCTGGCAGCTTGGCTCCAGGCTTTGATTAAATAGTCTCACAGACACACTATTTATTCTGCTAGCATCTCCTTCCACTACCCCTCTGACTTCTTGATGTTCCATGTATGTGTAGTAGCGTCGTTTGTTTTATCAATCTAAAGGTACCCTGACTCGTTAAATCTATTGCAGTGTAATCTGGCCCACAACGGCCACCATGTTTTATGAGCTTTAGTGTGCTGGATATAAAAGCCTATAGAACTGTAGAATGACTTACCGCTGCTCTCAGTTCATTGGAGGAACAAGTCAGCCTATTAGTCTAATGAAGAGATGGATGAATTGGTCTGAACTGGGATCAGTTGTAAATTATAGGGATGTACATGATGACACATATTGCTGGGCATATACTGTGCATATATTACAGTTGGACATACTTTTGTTTCTTTGTGGTATTTATGTACATTGTGTTTGTAGGTGCTGCGTTTCTGGCCATCACCACCATCTACGCAGAGACCGGCTCTGGATTTGTGGTTCCCAGTGCGGCTGCCAAGGCAGGAGTGGAAACTCTGTGCATGTAGGTATTTCAAAGGAGGCACTACCATAAAACCTATCAGGACCTGTTTCCCTGTCCTAAACCATCCCTTCACCCCTATCACTATTGCACCCACCACACGTAGACAGCCACACTGGCCTCATTTGAAAAGATTTGGCTCTCTCACTTATCAAACGCCTTATGAACACTAATGCATTTTTAAAGAGAAGCAATCATTAGCATAACGAAGGTCCAGGAACATTTAATTAACATTAAAGTGTGTCTCTCTCTCCCGATCCCCCTCCAGTAGAATGTAGACAATAATAAAGACGGGTGGGCTCTGTGCGTGTACCTTGTTCGTTCACACGTGTGAATCCAATAGTGTGTGTGAGAACCCAACTTAAATCCTGAATGGGACCGACACCTTTCATGTGAAGCCTTATCAAATGAAGAATACACCTTCTTAATGAACCTCGGAGGGCTTTTACCGAAAGAAAGATCCCACTCAATATTAGTCCCTGTCAATTCCATTGAAAGAGTTAATGACACAAAGGTTTCCCCATAAACCCAGGGGACTGGGAATGATAGATGGGGGATCTATTCGTGTCTCTCACAATCACATCCCTTTTGTACCTTGATATGTTTGACTTCCTATACAAGTGACCGCAGTGTGTGTGTGCATTCCAGACTAGCTGGAATGCCATTTAAGGTTGACGCTTTTACGCTTGAATCCAAAATAAAGGAAACACTTGAGTAAATGAGGGATAAAGTCTATTGAAAGCAGGTTGTTCACCCAGGTGTGGTTACTGAGATAATTAAGCAATTAACATCCCATCATGCTTAGGGGTCATGAATAAAAATGCCTGGTTGTCCAGTGATGTTGAAAGAGGGGTCTCAAAGGAGCATACTACATGTATAGTGGCATACTGGAGAGTTACCTATAGCTGGTCTTTTTTTCTGTGTGAATGAGCGCTATTATCTGATAATGGACCCCCCCCCCCATATGAAATCGCTCACACCAAAAAAGTGACCCCTCTATTTTGTAAAGGCAGCAGCAGCCAAATTTCATGCTCAATTATTGCGCCTGGCATCTCAGGGGAGAGCTAGCCTATTTTTAGATCATATTCTTTCATTACAGTTTTTTGTGCAGAGGGTTTCAAGAAACTAGAGGGAATGAATCAATTCAACAAGCACCTCCCTCGGCGCCTCTCGCTATAATGTTCCCAGAATGACATGGAATGACTAAAGCACTCCTGGCATCTACTTTTTGGCGCCCCAGCTTTTTCATTATGAATAGTTGAGATGTATTTTGTTTTTAGGTGCAGCTAGTTACCCTCCAATCATATTAGACTCAGACTGAAGGCCCCATTATGAGTGACTACCTATGAGAATATTTAGGAGGTAGTGTCTCACTCCTATGCCCAAGTCTAAACAGATTCCTTGAGCCTGCACTAGGCCATCTTTATTACTACATGCAGTAGTGGTAGTTCTTTATCTTTTTCTTCCTTTTTTTCGTGTGTGTGTATTGTATGTATATGTAAACAAACTACTGTTTGTTTTTTAGGTCTCTGGCTGCGGAGTGGGGGAGGTACGGCTTGAGGTTTAATGTCATCCAGCCAGGACCAATCAGAACCAAGGTAACAGACACAACTCTGGCATGAAACTTTACAAATATACTGTGTTGATATATTTTTTTTAAATAATAAAATGGCTTAAATCTTTCCCTTTCTGGTTTTATCTTGGCTTGTAAATATGTAATTAGCTATGTTTTATGACCTCTTCTCTTTGTGTAGGGGGCCTTCAGTCGTCTCGATCCCACGGGCATGTTTGAAAAGGCCATGATCGGCAGGATACCCGTGGGCAGGCTGGGCACGCCCGGAGAGATTGCCAACCTGGCAGCCTACCTGTGCAGTGACTATGCATGCTGGGTGTCTGGAGCGGTAAGAGAATGTGTGTGTGTCTTGATAAGCTAAGCAGGCAGTGAAGACCAATCACTATGTTAGCTGAATGCCTACCTTGCAGAATGGGTATCCGGAAGTTGCAGATTGCAGTAAATCCTTCACTGTAAATGACATTCCAAGTGCACTAGGATTAGACCATGTAGGTATAGGGATGGACTATGGCTAAGGGGAAAATGATGACTCAACATCCACATATACCGTGTTCTTCTCTTTAGTTGTGCCCATTCTCTTCTATTTGCAGATCATTCGAATGGACGGTGGAGAGTATGTCTCCATGGCAGGAGAATTCAATGATCTGAGGAGGGTATGTGCTGGAACTAACTTTGCAAACACTGTTCCACTGTCAAGACCGGAACTTTAACACTAAAAAATCATATGAACATAGAATGATAATTTGATAGCATTGCTACCTTTTGCATAATCTCTGTTCTGTTATGCAACTAGCTATTGATTCCGTAACAAGATTGCAAGTGAGCTGTTGCTGGTTGAGGAAATCGGGCCACATTTTATGACAGATGTTAGTTTATGGATATGTGGATCAGGTTGTGCTAGTTTTAACTTTGTGTTTTGTGTGCGTCAGGTCACTAAGGAGCAGTGGGCTATGATGGAGACCATGATCAGGGGCACCAAGGGATCCTAAGAGGTCAAGATGGGAACACGATACTTCCGGGGCAGCAGGTAGCCTAGTGGTTAGAGCGTTGGACTAGTAACTGAAAGGTTGCAAGATTGAATCCCCGAGCTGACAAGGTAAAAATCTGTCGTTCTGCCCCTGAACAAGGCAGTTAACCCCCTGTTCCTAGGCCGTCATTGAAAATAAGAATTTGTTCTTAGCTGACTTGCCTAGTTAATTAAAGGTTAAAAAATGTATATTTACTAACTCTCTACCACTGTTAATGCTCCAGGGAAACACAGATACTGTACACACAGACAATCTTTCCCTCTGTTTCTGACCTAAAACAGAGATTATACCATGTCAGGGAATATGGCTACAGGATCGACACACACACACACACAGCCTTCTCTACAAACACATTCTCACACACTCACTTAACCTCAAGCCTTATTTCTCATTGCCTAATGGACAAATCGACAGGATGGGGACAGTAGGGCAGCATTTGAAGAGAAAATGGCTTCATCAGGAGGCCAACTATTTAGAGGAGGTTCGAGAGAGAGAACCTCATCTTTTCGTTCTCACTCGGTCTGAGATTCTACTGGCTACAGCACTCCCTGGATGAAACTGGCTTCTTGTTGGTTGAAAAACCTGTCCGTTCCTACGATTGACTTGGTATTTTGCTAGTAACATTTATCATTTGTTTTTACAATGATGCCTTGAAAATAATGAATTCTGTTCTTTTTCAAAAACATGTTTCAATGGCCTATCTAAGTTGACGTCCAGTAATGCTATTCATTGCTGTTAAGTGATTGTCTTGTGCTCTGTGTGTACAATACGTGAGGTTTACATGAATATGTCTGTGTGGAGTATGTTGAATAAAAGACAGTAGACATTTTATATCTCTCTGACGCAGTCTTTTAAAATTCTCAGCCACCTAATGTTACATGGAGCGTTAGATGGATTGACTCTATTCATTCCCTCCCGAGCTGCTCTATCATTATTTTAGTTACTCTGACAAATCAATAGTCTAAACGCGGACATAATCTTATGTGGATCTAATACACTGCTAAGCTGTTATAAATAAATAACCTGAATGAGCTGTTCTTGGTCAGAAGTGCGATTTGTAGCAAGTTGAAAAGCTTGTCGAATGCATAATCATTGATGAACCGTTTCAATTTTTCGTAAATGTGTTTTAATATTCTTTGAAGTAATCACTGATGTGCCAAGGCTTCATTGGTGAAAGTAAAAAGATGGAAACATCCTTCACGCATCCAATCGAATACCGATTGGTTACTTCAAGGAAGGAAGTGATGTATTTTGACAACGTTGGAATTGGACCTAAGCCTTTTAATGGTGCACCATACATGACGCTAAACGAAAATGTCGCCAAATGTGAAGTAGCCCATGTCTCATTGTTAGGCAAAGTTGTCTTACTGTGATGTGTAGGCATTGTGCCAGTGAGCTTCTCTACAGAGGAACAGAGAGAACCCCACTCCCTCCCATCTCTATTTGTATTGTGCAAGTCACACTACTGTTGTCTTTCATACTCTCCATTTCCTCCCTTTTCTACTTCCCCCTTCTTCCTTACCTCACTTTACCTCCTTTAACTCTTTCCCTTTCACCCCTCTTCCCCCTGTCTGTCTGAAGCCCCTCCCCCACTCATCCTTACATTTTCTATTTTATTTTCCTCCCTTCCTGTATTCATTAGAGCAGTGGAGCCACAAAGCCTTCTTTTACAGTTGGAGCGTGGTGGATTGTCGGGTCACATTTTCACTGTTCTGCCACCAGACCTTGCCCTCCCCCACAGAACAGAGGGTGCTGGACAGTGTCTGATGCCATAGGACAAGCACAACGGAGGAAACATCATTTCAATCCAACACAAAACACCAGTTCACTGACCCTCCTGCTAAAGCTGTGTGTATGTGTCTCACAGTGTTGGAGTATATCCAGGCTAAACACTATTACTCTGATTGTGGTGTCAGCAACACTTAGCTGAGAAAATGAAATGTGGTAGAGTTTTATTTACCTATCCTATGAGGTTTGTGGAAATGTCCAATTGAAAAGAACGACAATTTCATCTGGTTATTCCTTTGTCATCTTTAATTGTGTTGAACCAGTGTCCAATTTGTTTGCAGATTCTCCTTTGGCCATGCTTTTAAGGTCAGGGGTATGCCTGTTCTGTGTCGAGGGAAACGGGCATCAACGTATAGAGTGGAACAGTACCTTTCTTTTATTAATTACAATTAGCTCTCCCATAATGCAGCCTGTTCCCCTCTTCCTACTTCATACCCCTACCCTTTCACGTCCCGTGTTCCATTAGGCACATACAGAAACACACAGACACACACTTCACACCGGCTACATTTAACCTTTATTTAACTAGGCAAGTACATACTGCAGCTAACCTCAGATAAGCCATCGCTATACCTTTACCAACTCGGAGAGAGATGCCAGCAGCTGCCCAATTAGGAGATAAAATCATCCTGCTGTCTAAACTCTCACTGCATAATGCATGGGGGACAGAGGACTGAGCAATGCCTCCACTCAGTGCAGGGATTTATAAGGTTAATGCTTCTGTCTGTCATAAAGCAGCATGTAACTTCAAGTACCCCTATGCCTACAGAAAGCTCCTGGCCTGGGCACCAGACTGTTTCTGCATTCAGCATCACTGCATTGTTGCAACGACAAGTTGGCCAAAGCAGAAACAGATTTGCACACAGGTTAAGGAAGTTCCATCTGAAGTGTCCTCACCTCCCCCTGTAAGCACATCCCTCCAGTGCTGTTCAACCTCCACTGGCTCCCAATATGCTCACGCATTGACTTTAAAATCCTGGTTCACAGCTACCAAGCTATCCACAACTGCGGAGCACAAGTACCTGTCTGACCTCATTCTACCCTCCTACCCCACACACACCTTTCGAACCTCCAGGTCCGTACTTGTTCAGCAGCCCCACTGCAGACAAACATTTATGGGTGACAGGGTCTTTCAGTATTGCAGCTCCCCGACTGTGGAACTTACAGTCAATGTCAGGGCTGTAGAGTCTCTCGTTTAAGGCACAGATAACTGCTGTTCAGAATAGCTTTCAAATACCTATGTTAATTCTGTTCTCCTGTCCACCAGATCTGACGACACCTGTATATAACTTTATACAGTGGGGCAAAAAAGTATTTAGTCAGCCACCAATTGTGCAAGTTCTCCCCCTTAAAAAGATGAGAGGCCTGTAATTTTCATCATAGGTACACTTCAACTATGACAGACAAAATGAGAAAAAAAAATCCAGAAAGTCACATTGTAGGATTTTTAATGAATTTATTTGCAAATTATGGTGGAAAATAAGTATTTGGTCACCTACAAACAAGCAAGATTTCTGGCTCTCACAGACCTGTAACTTCTTCTTTAAGAGGCTCCTCTGTCCTCCACTCGTTACCTGTATTAATGGCACCTGTTTGAACATGTTATCAGTATAAAAGACACCTGTCCACAACCTCAAACAGTCACACTCCAAACTCCACTATGGCCAAGACCAAAGAGCTGTCAAAGGACACCAGAAACACAATTGTAGACCTGCACCAGGCTGGGAAGACTGAATCTGCAATAGATAAGCAGCTTGGTTTGAAGAAATCAACTGTGGGAGCAATTATTAGGAAATGGAAGACATACAAGACCACTGATAATTTCCCTCGATCTGGGGCTCCATGCAAGATCTCACCCCGTGGGGTCAAAATGATCACAAGAACGGTGAGCAAAAATCCCAGAACCACACGGGGGGACCTAGTGAATGACCTGCAGAGAGCTGGGACCAAAGTAACAAAGCCTACCATCAGTAACACACTACGCCGCCAGGGACTCAAATCCTGCAGTGCCAGACGTGTCCCCCTGCTTAAGCCAGTGCATGTCCAGGCCCGTCTGAAGTTTGCTAGAGAGCATTTGGATGATCCAGAAGAAGATTGGGAAAATGTCATTTGGTCAGATGAAACCAAAATAGAACGTTTTGGTAAAAACTCAACTCGTTGTGTTTGGAGGACAAAGAATGCTGAATTGCATCCAAAGAACACCATACCTACTGTGAAGCATGGGGGTGGAAACATCATGCTTTGGTGCTGTTGTTCTGCAAAGGGACCAGGACGACTGATCCGTGTAAAGGAAAGAATGAATGGGGCCATGTATCGTGAGATTTTGAGTGAAAACCTCCTTCCATCAGCAAGGGCATTGAAGATGAAACGTGGCTGGGTCTTTCAGCATGACAATGATCCCAAACACACCGCCCGGGCAACGAAGGAGTGGCTTTGTAAGAAGCATTTCAAGGTCCTGGAGTGGCCTAGCCAGTCTCCAGATCTCAACCCCATAGAAAATCTTTGGAGGGAGTTGAAAGTCCGTGTTGCCCAGCAACAGCCCCAAAACATCACTGCTCTAGAGGAGATCTGCATGAAGGAATGGGCCAAAATACCAGCAAGTGTGGGAAAACCTTGTGAAGACTTACAGAAAACGTTTGACCTCTGTCATTGCCAACAAAGGGTATATAACAAAGTATTGAGATAAACTTTTGTTATTGACCAAATACTTATTTTCCACCATCATTTGCAAATAAATTCATTAAAAATCCTACAATGTGATTTTCTGGATTTTTCTTTTCTCATTTTGTCTGTCATAGTTGAAGTGTACCTATGATAAATTACAGGCCTCTCTCATCTGTTTAAGTGGGAGAACTTGCACAATTGGTGGCTGACTAAATACTTTTTTGCCCCACTGTGTGTATATATATATATATATATATATATACACACACACTGAGTATAACAAACATTAGGAACACCTTCCTAATATTAAGTTGCAACTTGCACCCCCCTCTTTAACCCTCAGAACAGCCTCAATTCGTCAGGGCTTGAACTCTACAAGGTATGCTGGCCCATGCTGACTCCAATGCTTCCCACAGTTGTGTCATGTTGGCTGGATGTCCTTTGGGTGGTGGACCATTCTTGATACACACAGGAACTGTTGAGCGTGAAAACTCCAGCAGTGTTGCAGTTGACACAAAACGGCACGCCTGGCACCTACTAACATTCCCTGTTCGAAGGCACTTCAATCTTTTGTCTTGCCCGTTCACCCTCTGAATGGCACACATACCCAATACATGTCTCGAGGATTAAAAATCATTCTTTAAACTGTCTCCTCCCCTTCATCTACACTGATTGAAGTGAATTTAACAAGTGACATCAATAAGGGATCACAGCTTTTACCTAGATTCACCTAGTCAGTCTACGTCAAGGAAAGAGCTTGTGTTCTTAATGTTTTGTACGCTCTGTATATATTAACTTTTTTTTGTTATTTTCTTCAGCGCTTTTCATATTAAATTAATTATTATTATTATGTTTCATCCATATCATTCTTGACATTGTCAATTCCCCCCTACGTCAGTCAAGTAGCAACACAGCGATGCACACAGTTGGGGTGTAAGGTAGTTGTTAAATTGAGTTTTTATTACATCTTACACAGTGTTTCTGGTGCCCAGCAGGGTGGGGCATGGCATTGTTTACAGTGCAAAAAAAGGTCCATGTAGCACATCAGAGACTGGCACCATCGTTGTACACAGGGCAGGTCAGGGGTCATGGGGGTTAGGCTACACAACTCTGAGATATGTGCTTGTCCATTCAGTAGTATCTCCATACAAGGCTAGCCTTCAGCAACTAACATGCACTGCAAAACGATATATAGCTTAAAATTGTCTCACATCACGGAACTGTTCTTCCGCTATTTTCTTTATCTTTAATTTCCATGCACCACATTACAGAAACATTTTAGTAACGTATTGCTTAGGCTACTGGAGGGATATAATTATAATAAGTTATTGTTACTAGTAGTTTGACTACTTGGTGTAGAGATATTAATTAACAATACAGTAAACATTGTTGTCACTGGTCAGTAGGGGACACACCCTCTCTTTCAGCCAATGAGAGGTTGGAGTATGTAGTATAGAGAAGACAAAGTACAGGGACTTTCAATGGTGGTATCAATCTCATTGTTACAAAAATCTGTACATTTACAAAGAGTATAGAAACAAAAGATTTGAAAAGTATGTGACACCCTATGTCTCTGATAATGTGCCCTAGCTACACACACTGTCACTGGCAAATTGACAGATTTCTTGAAAGAAAAGCAAAAACTGAAACAAAAATACACCCTACGTTCTTGGAGTTTCAAGCTACAGTATCTTTAAACACTTCATGAGTGAGGGGAGGCGGGTTGGAAGGGGATGGAGGGGGTGTGGTTAGGTGGAAAGAGGAGTGGTTTATAAGGGGGCAGGGGCTGAAATGTCCTCAGCACAGAGCACCAGTGCTAGCTCTGTCCTGTACAGCTTGCCCCCGTCTGATAGCGCCATAATGGCGGTCTTATATGTGGGGATTTTGTTGACTTCCAGCACCTGTCGGAGACAAGAAACAGATGCAGACATCCAACTTGTCATTTTCATCCCTTGACTTTTACAGATTTGACATTGACCCTACTTTTTCATTTCAAAATCCCCTGTGGCTATGAGATGGTCGCTGGGCCAAAGCTTAGCTCATAAAGATGACACAAAATATTTGCACAAGAACTGCTCTACACGCAGGTCACATATGGCATTGATATATTGACATCCAGAAAACTATTTTTAAAGTCAGCTGTCAGAGTGCGAGAGAGAGAGAGTGAAAGAGAGAGAGAGAAAGAGAGAGAGAGTGAAAGAGAAAGAGAGAGAGAGTGACAGACAGACAGAGAGACAGACAGAGACAGACAGACCGAGAGAGAGAGACAGAGAGAGAGAGAGTGAAAGAGAGAGAGAGAAAGAGAGAGAGAGTGACAGACAGACAGAGAGACAGACAGAGACAGACAGACCGAGAGAGAGAGACAGAGAGAGAGAGAGACAGACAGACCGAGAGAGACAGAGAGACAGACCACAAAATTAGGTGGAAACTGAGCTGCACTTCCTAACCTCCTGCCCAATGTATGACCATATTAGAGAGACAGAATTCGAAAACAAACCCAATTTTGATAAACTCCCATATCTACTGGGTGAAATTCCAGTGTGCCATCACAACAGCAAGATTTGTGACCTGTTGCCACAAGAAAAGGGCAACCAGTGATGAACAAACACCATTGTAAATACAACCCATATTTATGCTTATTTATTTTCCCTTGTGTACTTTAACCATTTGTACATTGTTACAACACTGTATATATACATAATATGACATTTGTAATGTCTTTATTGTTTTGAAACTTCTGTATGTGTAATGTTTACTGTTAATTTTTATTGTTTATTTCACTTTTGTATATTATCTACTTCACTTGCTTTGGCAATGTTAACACGTTTCCCATGCCCCTTGAATTGAATTGACAGAGAGAAAGACAGAGAGAGAGAGATAGAGAGAGACAGAGACAGAGAGATTGGATATCTGTCCAGTTCTAAGCATGCTCTCATGAGTTTGTTTGAAGAGGTATTGTGATTGTCCTCAGGCCAATCATATCACCACAGGCAACAGACGAGGCCCTCTGTGATATTTGAAGTCTCAATGAAGAACTAAAATATGTCTTTGGACTGTTCAGACCTAGATTCAATCAGATCCAGCGAAAGCTGACACCCGCATAGCTGGTGTTTCAGCGGTGTGGGTTTATTACTAATTCAACTTGGCGCATCCAAACACAATGTCCGCGATAATATAACGCCGGGAGCCACTAAATGATTTGACAGCTCCAACGCAGTTACACCTCAGACATCGCCTACATAAAAACAATGAGACTGGTATGCAGTTCTTGATTATCGCGGGTTAAGGCTGGAACTGATTGAATCTTGCCCTTAGTCTCCGCTCTTCTCCATCAATTAAACAGAATGGAAACCCACCTTCTTGTTCTTCTCACACAAATCTTTGAGGAGGGCATCCAGCTCATTCTCATCCATATAGCCGTTCTCATCCTGACAGACAGAGAGAAGGACAGAGAGAGAGAGAGGGAGAAGAAACACAATGTCACACCATTTAGCCCGCCTTTGGGTTTGGTTTGGTATGCAGTGTCAACATGATGCCACGCTGCATCTCACAAGACAGATCTCAGTAAACAAACAAAACAATAAGCCTAATGAACAGATGTGTATATTTGAACAGCCTGTTCATGGGCCCTTCTGATGTTTGCTCATATTTTCTATTCATGAATTTGAACGGTTTGTTTTTGGTCATCTTTGTACTGGCTCGTGTTCCCTGAAAGCAATATTATAATATGATAACCACATCGCTGATACCTTTACAAGGATATCCCTATCCACTTTAGGTGAGTTCTCTGTGTGTCCAACTCCATTCAGAGCAAAATAAATACTGTACCATAGAGTCTAGCAATCAATCCTCTGTGTTGGCAACAAGAGCGCCATCATCAGGAACCATGTGGGACAGTAGGTGCCAACATGGCACTTCTAACAATCTAAATCTTTAGACCAGGTTCTATGGTCGAAGACTAAAACAAATGGAAAAGCATGATCAGCCAGCTACTCAGATTAATTGTCCTGTAATGCTCTACAGGCAGACTAAAGAAGGTGTTGTCATTTGCTGCCCCAATTACTTGTCTGTCACATATCAGCAAGGCCCAGAACGCCTCCCTCCCTGCTTCCTTGTCTGTCTGCCTGTCTGCCCGCCTCCCTGTCTGTTTGCCTGTCAGCCTGTCAGCCTGCCTGCAACCCTGCCTGCCTGCCTGTGCAACATGAACCTGCCAGTCAATATGGATTACAGGCGCTGCCACGGGAGAGAAGGTATGGGCCGACCTGCTCCAGAGACAGTCATACATTATAGGGGGAGAGAGGGAGAGGGAGAGGGTGGGGTAAATGGGGATGGGGGAAGAGAGAGAGCGAGAGAGAGGAAGAGTGATGGTGTCAGGGGGGGACCATGCACTGTATCCATTGTGCATACAAATAAGGGCAATAGGAAGAGAAATTGGTAGATAGACAGAGAGAGAGAGAGCAAGAGCAAGAAAGAGAAGGAGAGATAGATAAAGAGGATAAGAGAGAAAGATTGAGGGAGTGCATCCCAGGAGAGCAGCAATTTCCTAGACTAGCACTTTCTGAAGCACTTTCTGTCCTTGTTCATACTGTGTCTTGAGAGGCATTGAAACATTCAAAAAGCCGTAACAGAGAGTGATTCTTATTTTTTGGAAAATGGTGTATAATGACAATGTATTATTGGAACGTACCTGATCGTATAACTCAAAGATCTTGTTGAACTCTCTTCTCACCATCTTCACATTCTGTAACAGAAAGACAGGAGGGAGAGGGAGAGGAGACAATTGAGTCAAGGTCAATCTGATTTTCCGATTCCATCTCGGATTTACTCTGGGAATAACCACTAACCTGAAACTTGAGTAGAAAGTTCTCCTCGTCCGGTAGCAGCCTGTTAAAAAAAAACACACATTGTTCAGGTCATATACAGCACGATGTGTAGACAGATATATCATTCATATCACACAGGACAAAACTCCTTAAGCAGACCTTGCCATTTCTGCCAAACACAACTTCCCATCGTGGTTTGAGTCAAATATTTTGAGCTGGAAGAGAAAAATAAATAAACAAATATAAGCTCTACAAAACAGAAAATGAAGGACTATACTGTACGGAGCTATTTGTTGTAGCCATTTAGCTACACTGTTCTTAAAGTTGTTGCGGAGGCTAGCTGCATAAGTATAAACTATATTCTTACTGTGGTATGTGTATACTCATCTAACTTCTTTTCATCATATGGTTTCTTAGCCTTCTGAAGCAGATCTTTCAAAAAGTTCTGGAAATGAAGCAAACGCAGAAAGATCAGTTTGACAACAACGCCTGCTATAGCAGACACATTTGAAATGCAATGCTGTCCGGGAGGTACAGTCAGGTCCAGAAATATTGGCACCGTTGATAAAGATGAGCAAACAAAGACTGTATAAAATAAATAATGCAAATACTGAGCTACGGTGTCTTCATAAAGTATTCATACCCCTTGACTCATTCCACATTGTGTTGTGTTACAGCCTGAATTCAAAACGGATTCAATTGAGAAAAGTTCTCACCCTTCTAAACACAATACCCCATAACGACAAAGTGAAAACGTGGTTTTAGAAAGTTTAGCAAATGTATTAAAAATGAACTACACAAATACCTAATTTACATAAGTATTCACAACCCTTTTCTATGACACTCTAAACTGAGCTCAGGTGCATCCAATTTCTTTTGATCGTCCTTGAGATGTCACTACAACTTGATTGGAGTCTACCTGTGGCCAATTCAATTGTTTGGACATGATTTAGAAACAACCACCCCTGTCTATATAAGGTCCTACAGTTGACAGTGCATGTCAGAGCAGAAGCTATACCATGAAGTCCAAGGAACTGTCTGTGGAGCTCTGAGTTATACTTGTGATGAGGCATATATCTGGGGAAGGGTATAAAACAATTTCTAAAGTGTTCAAAGTTTCCAAGAGCACAGTGGTCTCCATTATTGGGAAATGTTAAAAAATATGGACCTACCCAAACTCTGCCTAGAGCCGGCCGTCCGACCAAACTGACCAACCGGGCAAGAAGGACCTTAGTCAGAGAGGTGACCAAGAACCCAATGCCCACTCTGACAGAACTACAGGGTTCTTTGGCTGAGATGGGAGAACCTGCCAGAAGGACAACAGTCTCTACAACATTTCACCAATATGAGCTTCATGGTAGAGTGGCCAGACGGAAGCCATTCCTGAGAGAAATACACATGATGTCACGCTTGGAGTTTGCCAAAAGCCACATGAAAGACTCTGAGATCATTGAATCCCTTTGAAAATCTGCGGAAAGACTTGAAAATTGCTATTAGCCGTCGCTCCCAATCTAACTTAACATAGCTTGAGAAAATCTGCAAGGAAGAATGGGAAGAAATCCGCTAATCCAGATGTGCAAAGCTGATGCAGACATACCCAAGACGATTCAAAGCTGTCATCACCGCCAAAGGTGCTTCTACAAAGGATTGACTCAGGGGTGTGAATATATATGTAAATTAGATATTTCTGTATTTCATTTTCAATACATTTGCAAAAATGTCTAAACTTATTATAACTTTGTCATTATGCGGTGTTGTGTATGTAGATGGGTGAGGGAAATAAATCTATGTAATCAATTTTGAATTCAGGCTGTAACGCAACAAAATGTGGAAAACTCAAGGCGTATGAATACTTTCTGAAGGCACTGTATATTGTATGCTCAACAAAAAATGAAAAATGAAATTATTTTATACTAATTCAGTTGCTTTTTTTCCACAAGAAGATAGAGGTCAAAATTATTGCCACCCCTGTTTTCAATACCTCACCTTGCGAGGATAATGGCACTGAGCCTATTTAAAAAATGTTTTATGGATTGAAGAACACGTTGGAAAGCATCTTAGACCCTTTCTTCATACAGATCCATGATATCCGTCATCTGTGATAATGGACCTCTTCAATTCAAACCACAGGTTTTGATTGTGGTTCAAGTCTGGAGACTGAGATGGCCATTGCAAAATGTAGAATTTTTTTGTGGTCAACTAACCATTTCTTTGTGGATTTTGATGTGTGGTTGGGGTTATTGTCTTGCTGGAAGATTCAAGTTTCAGCCTCCTGGCAGACACAACCAAGTTTTTGGCTAAAATGTCCTGGTACTGGGTAAAGTTCATGGTGATATTGACCTTAACAAGGGCCCCAGGACCAGAGGAAGCAAAATAGCCCTATAACAAAAAAACATTATGCGCTATGATGAAACTGGCTTTCATGAGGACAACCACAGGAAAGGAAGACCCAGCGTGACCTCTGCTGCAGAGGATTAGTTCATTAAGTGTTACCAGCCTCAGAAATGGGCAATTAACTGCACCTCAGATTGCAGCCCAAATTAATGCTTCACAGAGTTCAAGTAACAGACACATCTCAACATCAACTGTTCAGAGGAGACTGCGTGAATCAGGCCTTCATGATCGAATTGCTGCAAAGAAACCACTACTAAAGAACACCAATAAGAAGAAGAGACTTGCTTGGGCCAAGAAACACTAGCAATGAACATTAGACTGGTGGAAATCTGTCCTTTGGTCTGATGAGTCCAAATTTGAGATTTTTGGTTCCAACCGCCATGTCTTTGTGAGACGCGGAGTAGGTGAACGGATGATCTCCGCATGTGTGGTTCCCAGCGTGAAGCATGGAGGAGGAGGAGGTGGGTGTGATGGTGTGGGGGTGCTTTGCAGGTGACACGGTTTGTGATTGATTTAGAATTCAAGGCACACTTAACCAGCATGGCTACCACAGCCATCCCATCTGGTTTGAGCTTAGTGGGACTATCATTTGTTTTTCAAAAGGACAATGACCCAAAACACACCCCCAGGCTGTGTAAGGGCTACTTGACCAAGGAGAGTGATGGAGTGCCGCATCAGATGACCTGGCCTCCAGAATCACCTGACCTCAACCCAATTTAGATGGTTTGGGATGAGTTGGACTGCAGAGTGACGGAAAAGCAGCCAACAAGTGCTCAGCATATGTGGGAACTCAAGACTGTTGGAAAAGCATTCCAGGTGACTACCTCATGAAGCTGGTTGCGAGAATGCCAATAGTGTGCAAAGCTGTCATCAAGGCAAAGGGTGGCTACATTGAAGAATTTCAAATATATAAATATATTTTGATTTGTTTAACACTTTTTTGGTGACTACATGATTCCATATGTGTTATTTCATAGTTTTGATGTCTTCACTATTATTCTACAATGTAGAAAATAGTAAAAATAAAGAAAAACCCTTGAATGGATAGGTGTGTCCAAACTTTTGACTGGTACTGTATATGAGTCAAACTTTGGTATTGGGGTTATTAAGAAAGACAAAACTCCCCCGAGATTCGTACAAAATGCTCAATTACCAAAATAATTTACAATAAAAAAGGGATTTCAAGTTACAGTCCAGATGAGCCTTGACCTCAGAGGCTCCTTGTGAGCCTATATCCCCTTAATGAAATAGAGAGGACAATGAGACAGTTCATCAAGATACAAATTGGGAGGCAAGTTACAGTCCAGCATTGCTCACCTTCAGCTCATCTGCTTCAATGTAGCCACTATGGTCTGCATCATAACACCGCCAAGCCTGGAATGAGACAATGAGTGAAATAGGGGTTTGTATCATCAATGAGGAGAGAATAGTTAAATCGGTTAAAAACTATATTTATGTCATGAGCCACTTGAAAACATTCAAAATAGATAATATTGGTTAATAGAAAAATACCTGCATAAATTCCGCACAAGACTTCAACTGTTGCCGGAAAAATAACAAGAAGTTCTCCTCTGTGGGCAATATTTGTACTAGCTGTGACACAGAGAAAATAAGAAAATATATAAGAGATAACACTGTATTGTCCTGAAACATGCTTACATTGGTTCAACATCCCATTTATTTTTAACAGTTGATCAGTGGCAAAGAATGGCACCATGTGACAGTTTAGCCACCACCCACTGGGCACAGACGATATTTAAACGTCTAGTTTTGATTTACGTTTGGTTGAGAATTCAATGTGAAAACAACAAAAAATGTCACTATGTCATTGGATTTAGGTTAAAGTTGGGTGAAAAAAAGACTAAATTCCCTTATGTTGATTACTTGTTTCAAATCCAATCAGTTTACCACATTGATTCAATGTCATCATTGTGACGTACTGCGGACAAGCCACCAGGGGGAGTCTTGTCGAGGCCTTGTGACAGACAGAGGGGCTGATTGCTCACCAGCCATACGGGGCCCATAAAGCTTCCAGGAGGCCAGCACATGGGAGGGTTGCTACCGGACAGGGCAAGTCTGAGAACGTGGTCAGACCAGGGTTGACATTTACGCAGTATCAGCTTGGCCGAGTTGATAGCTCAGTTTGTTCAGGCACAACAAGCGCAACAGGGCATTCAGGAACGAATGCTGGAAGAACAGCATCTACAGAATGTCCACCTGCTGAAGGACGTCAGGAAGCGTCAGAATCGCATCCCAATCAGTTTTTAATTAAGCTAACAGAGGATGACGACCTACCTCTGCACTTTTGAATGGACAGCACTCCGGGAAGGTTGGCCCAAGGCGAATTTGGCGAGTCTGCTGGCCCCTTTCCTGTCCGGAGATGCCCAAAAGGCGTGCTAGAACCAACCTCGCCTGGTGAACAACCGGAGGAGGAGCCCATGATTCCCCTCTTCAACTTCCAGTGGGAGGATCCGAACTTGAAAGCCTCCGCGGCCCGAGTGATAGCGGTGGATGGCCAGCTTGTTCTGGGGGTGAGTGACTGGCGATACCCCCATTTCCAAATCAAAAATAACCTGTTGTATCAGGTGTCCCATGAACAGGGGGTACTTCAAGAGGTGCTGTTGGTGCCCCGCTGGTATGTCGGAACCGTTCTTCAGCTGGCCCACACCCATTTGTTGGGGGCGCACCTGGGAATTGAGAAGACCTGGAAACGCCTGATTCCACTGGCCCGCGATGAGGTAGGCCGTGAAAGGCTATTGCCGCAGCTGCCCCAAGTGTCAAATCACAGCACCAAAAGCACACTTCTGAACCCGCTGGTTCCACTACCAATCATTGGAGTGCCGTTTGAATGCATCGCCATGGATATAGTGGGCCCCCTGGTAAAAATGGCCCGAGGACACCGGTACATCCTGGTAATAGTAGATTATGCCACCGTTGTCCCGAGGCCATTCCCCTACGGGAGGTGTGGGAAGCCTAGCCGACCCCCTTACGCAGCATGGTGGAACACGTAGAGACGACGAGGGAGCAGATTGACAGGCATATGGCCAGTGGTAAGGGAAGATATGACGAAGGCCCAGTGCGCCCAAACCAAAGGTTTACAATCGGGGTACCCAGCCCCGAGAGTTCCATGTGGGTGAGAGGGTGCTAGTTTTAATCCCCAACGCAGAAAGTAAGTTCTTGGCAACAAGGCACGGTATGAGGTGACGGAGAAGCTGGGACCCGTAAATTACCGTGTACGGCAGCCAGGGAGATGGCAACACGAACAGATTTACCACGTGAACCTATTGAAGAGGTGACACGTGAGGACAGCCTTGGCTGTGTTGTGGTCGAAACTCAGGACGTCGACGGGACTAGTGGTGGTCTCGAGCAATGAGGACCTCGGGCCGGCCCAGAAGCAAGCACTCCGGGAGCTCATCGATCGGAACACGGACGTGTTTTCCGAGGGTGGACAAGCTCATTGACCATTTGGGAAAGGTCCAGTATATCAGCATCCTGGACCTGACCAAGGAATATTGGCAGGTACCCTTGGCAGCCTCCTCCTGGGAAAATACGGCATTCTCGACTCCGGACAGCTTATACCAATACCGGGGCCTCCTGTTCGGTCTCCATGAAGCCCAGCCCACGTTCCAGCGCCTGATGGACCAAGTCCTCCGACCCCACCAACAATACGCAGTGGCCTGTTTAGATGACATCATCATCCACAGCCAAGGTTGGGAAGAGCAGCTGACGCGTCTCCAGGCGGTACTGGATGTGCTCATTCAAGCCGGATTGACAGCGAATCACAAGAAATGCAAGCTGGGGATCGATAAGGTGGAGTACCTGGGGTATTTGATCGGACATGTGAACGTCAAGCCCCAGAAGAAGAAGGTCCAGCCGGTTTGTGACTGGCCCATGCCCCAAGGCACAGGTCAAGTCCTTCCTGGGGCTGGCAGGATACTATAACTGGTTAATCCCCAACTTTGCAGCTATGGCTCTTACCGATCTGACCACCGCCCGCCTCCCAAAAACAGTGAAGTGGTCGGATGAGGCCGAAGCGGCGTTCAGGTGCCTGAAGGAAGTCCTGTGCTCCCATCCGATTCTCGTGAAGAGGGATTTCCAGGTACCGAAGCTGGTGCAGACGGATGCCTGCGACACAGGACTAGGGGACATCCTGTCACAGGTACACGGTGGGGAGGAACACCCCCTAATGTACATAACCTGGAATTTGATACCCCGAGAAAATAAGGTTTTGAATGTTAAGAAAGAGTGTCTAGCGGTGAAGTGGGCGCTAGACACTCTTAAGTATTACCTGTTGGGCACCCACTTCACCCTGATCATGGACCATGATCCCCTGGTCTGGATGGCCAGGGGAAAGGACACAAATGATTGAGTCACCAGTTGATTCTTGTGTGGCGTACTGCGGACAACCCACCAGGGGGAGACTCGTCGAGGTCTGGTGACAGTCGGAGTCTACATCACACGGCGGTGGCTCCCTCTGCTGGACGTGCCAGGTGACTAATTGGGGCTGATTGAGGTTGGTGAGCAATCAGACCCTGATTGAGGATGGTGAGTAATCAAGGGGCTGATTGCTCACCAGCAGTACGGGGCCCATAAAGCTTCCAGGAGGGCAGCACATGGGAAGGAGACCGGTTTCTTTACTTTTTCATTGTTTTAAATAAACACCCTTGAAACTGAGGTATCACACTTGTGTCTGTCTGATCTGTGTGAACGCCTTGATCAAACCCCCTGGTCTGCCACATCATTTTTTTTTTTTTTTTTTAAATAACGTGAAACAATATTCATTCTACCAGTTTTTGCCCAGTGAGCAAACCCAGCTGGCTGCTTAGAAATGCATTGTAAATCGGGTTTGAGACCCAGCCTAAACTTTCAGACTACTCCCGCTAGACTATCCATCAGACAGCTGCAATATAACCATTCCGGGGGCATTGAAACACCCCATGACAAAAATGTGTTTTCATACAGGACTCCTGTTCTTCCATCATGCTCCTGGAGAATCCAATCTAAACGGCAATCTCATATTCCAAACACAATAGATGTTATTTCCACTTTCAAATGATGTCTTACCTCTATTTTTGTGTAATCATTGTGTGTGCGTTGGTGCATTTGTGTACAGCTGAATGACCCTGTCAGGACCCTGTCTGTCAGCTAAAGCTTCAGGGTATCCATCTATAGCAGAGATATGAATCCCCTTGACCCTGCATGGCTAAAGTGACTGTCTTTTAAAATTATATTTGAACACCTTTCATAGAGGTAGAAGCCCCATCTAAACCTGTCAGTGTTTCAAGATCCAGTGTCCCTGAAAGTCCCAAATTCTAGGTGGGTCTTAACCTACTGTGTGTGTGTATACTGCATCATGAGTTTATGTTGACTCTCACCTCAACAATTCCAATTTTGGCATCTGTATTTTTCTCATATTCCTGTACAAAAGCCTTCATTTGGTCTGTAAGCTCCTATGAGAGAGAAAATTCGTGTCAATTAATTGCAGTAGCTTTCGCCTTGAAGAATTACACAAATCAACATATAATTAGTTAACAACGAAACTAAATAGGTATTCACACATCCTTATAACAAGTAATTATGTTTTATGCAGGGAAACTTTTAGTTTGAAATACAAGCACTGATAACATGAGAGGGCTCAGTAAATCTGCTCAATTATCTGGAAAGGCTATTTAGTAGGCACCTGGTGCCGTGAAAGACCTTGTGTCCTCACAAACACCATTTAACATGCTAAGTAGACGGCCATGTTATCCAATCTGAATTAGATTAGGAGCGAGTGTTGTAATCTTCACCCATCAGAGCACAATTCTAATAGAGTTTTGGCACTGGTCAGTCCATGTCACTGCACGCATACAGATGGCCACGCGATGCATTGATTTATGCATGTACGGAGGGGCCCAACCAGCTCTCAAAGTCTCACGTCAAAATTAGACGTTGATCCATGTTTCTCAAATGGAAAATTTCGAGGTTGTTCCAAATGTAAAGTGTTAAGTAAAGTGTTTAAGGTTAAGGTTAGGCAGTAACTCTGAATGGTTAGGTTTTGGGATATGTTTAAAACAAAATATAAAAAACAACATTCTATCGCTAGATTAGAACTTGCAACCTTTCGAATCAGATGCTTACGCCCATCTGCCATTCCCGTTCACAACGCCCTAGCAAAACCGAAACCTACTTGAAGGTAACAGCTCTCACTGTTGCCCCTAGAGGCTGGTTCCACGTCATCTCCCGACGTCCTCAGACATTGATGGACGTCGAATACTGACTTGTATCACAGTTGACCTGGCTGCACAGCCAGCCAGCTACTGATGTAATGCCTGGTGTGAAGGGACAGAGCTCTCCACTGACACGTTCAGTGTAATTGAATCAAGTTGACAAGGCACTGATACTGTCAGGTACTTTCATAGAAGCATACGAAGTGCCACAAGAGAATGCTAAAATAAGTTATAATAGAAGATGCTTAAAGGTCCAATGCAGCCATTTTATCTCAATAGCAAATGATTTATGGATAACAATTAAGTAGCTTACTGTGATTGTTTTCCATCAAAATGGTCAAAAAGAAACAAAAACAGCTTCTTAGCAATTTTCACAGTATTATTCCAACCTCATAGTGTGGGAATATATATAAAACATAGGAAAATCTCGTTTTGGACTACACACTGGGTCTTTAAAGGCAGCCATTTGAGATTGTCTATGTTGGGACTGGGAAGTGTTACATGTGACAATGTGATACTGTAGATATTGTATGATGTGTAACACTTAAAGGGCAGCACTTATCTGCTACATGGCCTTGCGGTAAGCCTGTTGAAGTGGGCTTTATTGCATGCGTAGTTAATTGCGTTCTTGTGTTGCATATTTGTGTAAGGCTTAGGCTTTATGCTGCAAATTGAGCATTGCTGTAAAAGATGGACATGGCCTTTACTATGATCACTCACTCCCATTGTGTCGATGGTAAAAGTAAATGAGTTAGATAGATGTAAAAAGATAGATGTAAAAAAAAACAACTAGATTAAATTTGATAGCCAAGGATAAAATATCAATATATATCTTACACCTCGACCACACCTATACCATCATTGCGCAAAATGGTACACAGCATCATCTGGATATGTGTCCAACAAAAGTTTAACATTCACCTTCTACTACCATTTCTGTCAAGTCGTCTACGCATACAGTTTGACGCATACGTTCTATAAACCCAACGTATGCACCACACAGAACGCACTGCAACTGCCTCTGCAACGTAATGCTGCAAGGCACACGCAGCGTTCCATTGGAAATGAATGTACTTCTGCTGTACCAAAATGCAATGACGCTATCGGTGTGATTGAGGCGTTAGTACTATATGTTTTTATGAGAACATCAGAAGTACCTTAGTACTGACTAATGTCTGTTTTATAGAGCCTTTCTATAATAGGAATATAAACAGATATATTTTTAGATTTGCATTTAATCTCCAATACACAATCAATAAAAGCAATCCATTGCTTCAAGAACAATGTGAACCATATCCTGAGATGCTATAAACAAATATCTGTAAATCCCAGTACCACACCAGCGCTGACCAAATATGTTCCAAATATACAACCATTATCATTTCATAATTTTCCTTTCAGAGAAATTGGCACAAGAGGTTAACTCTAGAGAAGAAGACCACCTTGCATACTCACTGGAGAGAAAAGTGTACACGTAGAAAGTAGGCAATACGTAGCAACATGTAGAAAGTAGGCAATATTCTAACATTGGCCTTGTCTTTCGGGGTAAAATGATTACGTTGTATGAAAGGAAGATGTACTACGAGTGAACTCTTCTTCTAGTCTATGCGTATGTCCATTGAGTAGACGGTCATCTTTGGAAGCCATCTTTATTGCTGTATGACATAATCAAATCATGTTGACTATCCAACGTCAAGTGACTCTGCAAATGTTAAAGTGTATGTTTGATTGAATTCCATGGAATTTCAAAGTAAGAGGACCCTGAGCCAATCAACACACTGCATGCGCTGTGCAGTCAAAACCAATCATTGATCTCTGTATTGATCTCTATGATGATGATGCCCATGCAAAATGTTGAAACCATCTTTGGCATCTCTCTGCATAAGGTGGTGTCAGATATGCTAATAACTCCAATTCTACTTCAAAATGCACTTCAATGGTGTTTTCTCACTGGCCATTGATTGGGCAGTTGTAAATGGGCACTTAATTTGATGGTAAATGCTGCGATTTTCCTTAATCAACTCCCCAACATGCTCTCTCCCCATAGAGTAAATCAAAAGATGTTTTCAGTGTCTGGCAAACATTGAACCATTACTCCTGTTTAAAGATCTGGGATTGAGTGCCAAATGGCTTGCTCTATAGAGGCTTGGCTAATTGCTTATACACAGAATGGGAAATAAGTGTTTAACCTTTCCCAAATGCAAAGTAGGAAAGTGCACTGCAGTGCTGTTTGTCACTAAGCAATGGGTGACTCAATCCAATTCAGACCCCAAAACGCTGAGTTGAGACTCAAATAAAAATACCAATGTCAAATAACAAGGTCAGAATGGAAAACAGAATTTTCCAAAACTGCTTGTTCCGCATCGGGGCTTACAGTTGAGCGAGATGGAAATGTGGGAAATACATCCATCAACCTATCAATCTGACGCAACAGGAATATGGGGTTGTTCCATGTCTTTCAGGCATGGAAAGACATGGAATATTGGTAGACCAGACATGTACTTGACACCTCATAACTAGTCATAATGTATCAATGACATTTGACCCTTCGCTAAGCCCCGCCCCAGAATTCTGGGCAACTAATCATAGCACTCCAATGGATAGCAACTGT
Organism: Oncorhynchus clarkii lewisi; assembly: GCF_045791955.1. Taxonomy (NCBI): domain Eukaryota; kingdom Metazoa; phylum Chordata; class Actinopteri; order Salmoniformes; family Salmonidae; genus Oncorhynchus; species Oncorhynchus clarkii. The sequence continues at coordinate 23,664,618 of NC_092148.1, forward strand.
CTCAAGTACTACACCTCAAGGAAGCTCATGTTTGAAACACATAAAAGCCAGTGAGGGCTGTGAGAAAACCTGAGTTCTTTAAACAAAATACATGTTTTAAATGGCTAGACAATGGAATAGTGCACCAGTGGCACTTCTGATTCCAGAGCCTGTTTATGGAGTATTTTTAGAATTCAAATTATACTTATGTTACATTGTTTGGTAGTTCATCTGGTTAGCTATTTCTCAGGCTCATTGACCATCAAACGTTGCTAATGCTAGCTAGCTTGCCACTAAATATAACTTGTTTTCTCGAAATGTATGTTAGCTAGCTAAGTTAGCCATGTTATTAATACAACTCCAATCTGCTGTCGACATCAGGATATGATTTGAGAGCACTAGTTAGCTCCAAAAGAGGTTAGTACGCTTTGACTGCATGCTGACAGTGAATTCAGAGCCATAGATTATTTGGCTAGCCAGACTATAAATATAATTTTACCAGGTTCCAGTGAAGCAATTGTAATGACAATCCACTACAACATACCAGAGAATTTATTGATTAGCAAGGGGTAGTCAGTGCATAATTTCATTGTGTATGAAAAACACAGTTTGAGATCATTGTGAGGGGATTTCGCCAGTGGTTAGAAGGGGGATTTGTGCTTCCAGGGAAAATGTTGTCCGTGGTTACAACAGTAACCAAGGGGGGTGGGGCTTAGCGAAAGGTCAATTAAGAACAACCAGTTTCACAATATCATGACAGTACTTTAAAATGGAAGCTCAGTCAAGCGTTACATGAAATGCACCACACACACACACACACACACACACACACACACACACACACACACACACACACACACACACACACACACACACACGCACGCACACACACGCACACAAAATGTTTTAACTTGAACGCTTTCAACTGTGGCACCACCAGTAAGTAGCCTAATCAACCACCCATTGGTTTCACAATGTCAATATGTCTGGCCTACTGTTTGACCTATCTGATGAAGGTAATTGGAATGAGAGTCACACCAAACGCACTTAAATACTAGATACAGTTCAGTTTGAGAAGACAATTAGATGTCAGGCCCACTGCCAATACATTCATGTTTTAGAGTTTAAAACATTTAAAATAATTCAGTTTACTTACAAGTCCTGCCTGTTTTCGAGCTTGCTGAAGTTCTTTTATAAAACTCTGCAACTCCTTCCCTTCAATATATCCATTACCTGCAAGAAGTAAGCACCAAATCAATCAAAGACATGCGTAAAGTAGCCTACATTAAGTTTAAGAACATTACTCACAGGATCAAATCCATCATTTGCCGTTTCATGACAGCTGTATGACTGAACTTCCATTTTAGTGCCTAAACCTATCACCATATTATTATAATATTTTCCAGTCATTTAGAGTTTTGTAAATATTGAAAATGTCGCTATAAAATGGTGGTAATGGTTCTAAATCAAATATTTGTCAATCTAATTTGTCAATGGATAAAGTTGAGATAACAAATATCAGTCTTGACAGCTAAATCGACTTTTTCATTCAATATACTATAGGCTACTACATATTTTCGAAAACCCGCTAAAAAGCGCAAATGTCCATGAGGGTCTTTGGTGCAAAACTTCCCAAAAATCGTTTTACTTCAGTGCCTTCTCCATGAATAATCCACAATTTTAAAGAATAAATTACCATCGTTATCATAATGGTGAAAAATATCCAGGAACTGTGATGCAGAGATCTCTACTCCTTGCAGGTAAGCGTTTGCCATGTCGCGGGTTAGGTTTGGGGACCGGAGCGCGTACCAGATAGCTGCACTGGCGGAGGATATGCTATGAATGAGACGCTTTGATTAGTCGGTGCCCGGTATTTAAAGGGAGCACTATCACGCTAATCTTTCACTGTCGCCCCCCCCCCCCCCCCCCCCCCCCCTTCCCCGACGTTGGGAAACTAGCCAAACGCGCAACTCTCCTCCCGCCGCAGGAATAGCGCGAGCTCAGCAGCACGTTGACGCGCGCCAGGGGGCACGGAGATGTGAGATCCATTTAAATGAGCACCCGCTTTTCGTGCTTTTCATTTCCCCCTCCAGATATACGCTCTATCACACAAAAGTGTAGAAGTTGTTCAACCAAAAAATAGCTCAACCCCCCCCCCCCCCCCCCCCCCTTTATTCTGGCATTATAAGGGCCATCCAAGGGCTCTTTATGAAATAAAACCCATAAATGGATTATGGAGTAGCAAAAGACTTATGCAAAGTTACATAATCTTCAAAAAAGAAAGAAAGGACAGAAAATATATTTTGAAATGCAAATTGCTGGCTGGACCCTCCATGATAGTTGGGCTGACTCAACTCCTTATCTAACTATGGAGATTTAGGATTCTGTTTCTTACTTTTACATTTCATTTACATTTTCTCTTACACCATTGGCTGTTGTATTGGGTGGTGCCACTCATTAGAGAAGACTGGTGACTGCTGCCTCATAATGTGTGTTTACAGGGAAATGGGACACACATAGTCCACACAATCAATAACAATTCAGTGCACAAGGTGGCTTTGGGAGATGGGGAAATGGAATAGAATAAAGTGAAGATATTACCTTCAATAACCGATATTGTGAGTGACAAGAGAAAAATTGAACTTCGATATGGATGGCAGTGGCCAATGAATGCCATGGAGAGTCAATGTACCCCTGCATATAAATGCAGCACAGGTCTATGATTTGTATGGCTTCAAACAACATTGTATCACAAAGTTACTTCTATATGAACGTATTATGAAGAGGGTTATGTCTCCATTTCGGGTTGTTGTACACTATAGTACAGTGCCTTCAGAAAGTATTCATATCCTTTGACTTATTCCACTTTTGTTACAGCCTGAATTCAAAATGTAACATTTTTCTCACCCCTCTACACAAAATACCCCATAATGACAAAGTGAAAACATGTTTTTTTTAATTGTTGCAATTTATATTGAAAATGAAATACAGAAATATCTCATTTACGTAAGTATTCACATCCCTGAGTCAATACTTTGCAGAAGTGCCTTTGGAAGCGATTACAACTGTGAGTCTTTCTGGGCAAGACTCTTAGAGCTTTCCACACCTGGATTTTGCCCATTATTCTTTTCAAAATTCTTCAAGCTCTGTCAAATTGGTTGTTGATCATTGCTAGACAACCATTTTCACATCTTGCCATAGATTTTCAAGTAGATTTAAGTCAAAACTATAACTCGGCCGCTCAGGAACATTCACTGTCTTCTTGGTAAGCAACTCCCGTGTAGATTTGGCCTTGTGTTTCATGGTATTGTCTTGCTGAAAGGTGAATTCATCTCCCAGTGTCTGGTGGAAAGCAGACTGAACCAGGTTTTCCTCTAGGATTTTGCTTGTATTTACATCCGTTCGATGCATTTGTTATCCTGAAAACTCCCCAGTCGTTAACGATTAAAAGCATACCCATAACACGATGCAGCTACCACTATGCTTGAAAATATTGAGAGTGGTACTCAGTAATGAGTTATATTGGATTTGCCCCAAACATAACACTTTGTATTCAGGACAAAAAGTGAATTTCTTTGCCACATTTTCTGCAGTATTACTTTAGTAAACAGGATGCATGTGTTGGAATATTTTTTATTCTGTACAGGCATCCTTCTTTTCCCTCTGTCAATTAGGTTAGTATTGTGGAGTAACTACAGTGTTTTAGTTTTTTTCCATCCTCAGTGTTTTCTTAGCACAGCCATTCAACTGTAACTGTTTTAAAATCCCCATTGGCCTCATGGTGAAATCCCTGAGCGGTTTAGTCCTCTCCGGCAACTGAGTTAGGAAGTACGCCTGTATATTTGTAGTGACTGGGTATGTTGATACACCATCCCAAGTCTAATGAATAACTTCACCATGCTGAAATTCATTGTCTGTTCTTTAAAAATATATATATTAGATAAAAATGTATTGTCACATATACAAATTTAGCAGATGTTATTACAGGTGTAGCAAAATGCTTGTGTTCAATCAATAGGTGCCCCTCTTTGCGAGGCATTGGAAAATCTCACAGGTCTTTGTGGTTGAATCTGTGTTTGAAATTCACTGCTTGACTGAGGAACCTTACAGATAATTGTATGTATGGGGTACAGAGATGAGGTAGGTAGTCATTAAAAAATCCTGTTAAACACTATTATTGCTCACAGAGTGAGTGCATGTAACTTATTATGTGACTTGTTAAGTACATTTTTACTCCTGAACTGATTTAGGCTTGCCATAACAAAGGGGTTGAATACTTATTGACTCAACAAATTTCAGCTTTTCATTTTGTATTAATTTGTAAAAATGTTTTAAAAAACGAATTCCACTTTGACATTATGGGGTATTGTGTTCAGGTCAATAACAAAAAAATCTAATTTCAATATATTTTTAATTCAGGCTGTAACAGAACTAAATGTGTAAGAAGTCATGGGGTACAGTATGAATACTTTCTGCCAGTTACTTCAAAGTCCTTTCTGTAAATGAGAAAAACAAATAAAAGGTGTTACGATGATGATGATGATGATGATGATGATGATGATAATGATGATGATGATGATGATGATGATGCTTATCATCATTGACATGATTCAGCTTGTTCCTGTTCCCGGGGCCTCCTCTCATCCACTCTCATCACACTGTCTCTTCCCTTTCCCATCAGTCACTGTGACAGGATATGACATTGCCATTCATCATTATAAACTGGGTGGTTCTAGCCCTGAATGCTGATTGGCTGAAAGCCGTGGTATATCAGACCTTATATCATGGATATGACAAAACATTTATTTTACTGCTCTAATTACATTGGTAAGCAGTTTATAATAGCGATATGGCACCTCAGGGGTTTGTGATATATGGCCGCGATGCGTTGTGCCTAAGAACAGCCCTTAGCCGTGGTGTATTGGCCATATACCACACCTCCTCGGGCCTTATCGCTTAATTATAACTCCTCTTGACCATGTGCCTTAACACAGCCTTATGATAGGGCCACACTTTTGGGTATAAAGATTGTAGATACTGTAGTTAGTTCGAACATACAGGCATGCGCACACACACACACAAAATGTGCTTCTTCGTTCCCTTGAAAAATGGATGCTTAGCTCTGGCTGCGGTCAGCCTCCAGAGATATGGTCCAGTCTAATCACCCTGTGCTGCGGGTTCCCAGTGTGGGGTCGAGAATCCGCAGGCAGCCAAGGTCGGCGTGTAATAGCACTGCATGGGAACTGGCATAGCTTTTTAAGGAGCGCTTTTACAACAACCCCACCACCACCTATCATAAATGAACCTTATAATGGCAACATGCAGAGTTCCCATTCTGAGGCATCATGGGTGGAGTAATGGGAAACAGCTCTCCCCTTGGTTTATGGAACAGACAGCACAGACATGAAGGATGATGTATAATTTAGGTTTTGTCCCCTCCCCTCCCATACCCCCACCATGGCACTGAAAGTAAATGTATTTCTAACATTTAAGCAGGAGAAGGAAGTTTTATGAATATGAACATTTCAGCCGATTTCATATTGTTTTTAAATGATAAGAAAGGATTACATTTTCTTGTAATCTAAATTCCTTTACTCATCAAGAGTGTGGAAATGTTCATATCAGCATGTCATTTTGCTGTGAAGTTTAGAGCTGGCCTAGGACAACCCATATTTTCTTCGAGCTGTAGTGTACAATCATTTAGCAATATTATACATTGCTTATAATGTATGTCAATTGTATTGCTTTGATTTGTTGGCATTTTCCCCACATTTACTTATTTGTAGAAACAAAGCAATAACAACATTTCCTTTCTCCTTACTGGTTCAGGGCCAGAGCTTCCATCTGGTCTGCTCGTGGTTCTCTCACTGTATTTGTTTTGTGTTGATTTTCACTCCTAGCTCCTATCTTGTTATTACAACACATCCCAGCTATTTACTGCCATTTAGTGTAGCCACATGCACTCTGTCACCCGAGGGTGTAATTGTGCTCCATCTGTTTCTGATGACACCTTGTCCCAGACAAACAGGGGACCTGGCTTCAGCCCCACCGCGACCTCTCACCCCTACTGCTCTTCCTCGGATGGTCAACCAGTGGGTGACTAACTATTCTGCCTGACAGCCATGATGTCATAAGTGTCACCTGTCTGGGCTTTGATGTGATTGGAGGGTTTGGATTCGCTTTCCATTTGTAATGAAAGTTACTATCTCTCTCTCCTCTAATATTCCTAAACTGTTACCTTCAATATATTACAACATGGAACTGTTGTTTATGAGACATGGCTCTAATGGGACATCTACTGTTTTTTACACTATGAGTTTTAAGAGGAATGATGTGTTCATTCTGCCCAAGATTCTAATTGAACACATGCAATAAAGTATAGCCTTTCTCAGAGAAGGGAGTGAATAGACTTCATGGTGTAGGAATTTGAATTAATGATCAAACTGATATTCATGGTAGATTTTCAATTCCCAATCATACCACAATGAAAAAACTCTTTAACATAGGCCTACAAGAGCTACCAGTTACTGGTGTTGACCTCATACATTTTCAATGGTCCTACACACTACGTAAAACCTACCATCCATTTTCAAAACATTTCACAGTTCAGAGCAGTTTGTCACGGGAAATGATTACAAGTATGACTCATTTGTCAAAAAATAATGCTATAAAAATATATCTGCATTGTAACGTAGTTGACATTTAAAGGTAATTTCAGTTTCAGCCGACATATGCTGCGTTTACAATGAATGCTGTCGCCGCGAGAAGGGTGTTGTTGCATCCCAACATGACGACCGGAGTATGGGCTTGTGAAAAAGAGTGGGTGTGTCGAAAGGGTGGTGATTTGTGTGTTTTGAAAGTCCAAAAATAAATAATACAATTGTATATTGAAAAAAATGTGAGTGTTAACAAATTGTTAATAACAGGAAAATGTTATAACAGGATGTGGGGGGTTACTGTTGGTGCGCTGGCAGTATGTGTGTGTTGTTGGTGTATATGTGTGTGACTGCAGCACATTGGCAATATGGAACACACCCGGTGGCAGTCTGTCTCGAGCGTCGCCACATTTCACACAGGGTCATCTGTGAGACGACGTGTAGCTAGGGTTAATTATGAAGAATGAATAGCCAGTGAAATGTCACATGTAAACAAATGGTCTACATTAAAGAAGCCCCATGTAGCAAGAACATTAGCCTAGGGATTTATCATTATAAAATGGGGATTTAATGCAAGAATACCCAGAATCATAGCATGATATCCAATGTTTAAATGTTACCCATTACACTCAAATAATATAGTGAAATTACTTTGTATGTCTGAGTGGCGATGACGAGTCAATGCTTTCAGAAGGTTGTCGCACACTATGCTGCAAGGATTTACATGGATAATAAATGGAAATCGGTCAAATGGTCTGATTTACCTCAAGTGTGTACTCTACATAAGCTTGTAAATTGACAGAGACCTCATAGATTCTGTGGAGAGTGTCATCTGATGTTCTGTGTTGTTTGTGCTGATGGGATGCTGTATTCTACAGACCCGCAGTGACACGCCATTACCTCCACACCCTCACCACAACGTGTTCTGCATTCTAAACAAGCATTTTGCTACACCCGCAATAACATCTGCTAAACACGTGTTCGAGACCAGTACAGTTGGATTTGATTTGAAAACATTCCTCTGTATAATAACAAATACATCATTCTGTATCAATGTACGCGTTTGTGGAGGAAAGCTTTACTTGTAATTACTCTGAATAAGTTACCTCACTTGAAATATGCGCTTGTTAACGAATACTTCCTTGACTTGATTGGGATGTGAAATAGGGCTGTTTTACAAAAACTATAACTGTCTTTTTTTTGCTGAGCTCAGAGAAATTTACACAATCTCGAGGCTCATTCATAGACAGCTTCTTTACATCCCAGTACATATCCCAGTCTGCAGTTTATGCAGACAATAAAACACCTGTACTTGTGCCTGCCAACACATTTTGCAGCAGCTGGGGAGTTTGCCAGACTAATCTGTAATTCAACAGTTTTCTAGTTATTATTCCACTCAGAGTGAGACCTAATCTAATGTCTGGATGGAGTGGAGTGCACTGGCTGTCCAGAAATCCTGACTAACTGTCCACGTTGAGAATGTTATTTTCTTTTACACACGGTATAAATCCTCAAGATGCAAAACGGCGAGACTGCGCCGTAAAGTTGGGGCCACTGAACGGCAGTCAGGGCTGCCTGTGACATTTAGTTCCTGCTGGCTCCTCCAGACAATTTGGCACAGACTCCAACCAGAGTAACCAATCCTTCTATGGGTTTTAATGAAGAAGTGTTGGCAACAGCACATTAGAGTCTTAGGGTTAGATTTAATCTGTATCACGGAAGATCTGCATTGTAATGTGGTTGACATCTAAAGGTAATTTCCGTTTCAGCCGACATATGCTGCATTTACCATAAATGTGGTTTCCGCAAAAACTCAATAACGTTCACGGGGGGGGGGGGGGGGGGGGTGCTAATGATATTTTGTTTGGGAGTACTGTGCTCCACTCAGCTGAGGAGTTATTTTCTCTCCGCTCATACAAGAGTAATAAAGTCCTAGTTCACAAATTTTGTTAAAAAATAAATATAAACTTGAAATTAAAATTGAAATTTTCCAGCACTCCTCGTTCCCACGGCTATGGTGAACCTTGCCTTTAAATGTCAATCGAGTTACAAGGCAGATCTTCCACGCTACGGATTGAACCAAGCCCTTATTCATCCCTCCATGCACCATCCAGGGTTTTTCTTTCTCAGAGTAAGAGAGGCTTTTTGCTTGACTAAGATTGACTAGCGTCAGGATGCCCTTGGCCTTGGGGGTTAAAGGTAATTCAATGGAGGGTTTAACCTCGGTCCTTAGATTGGGTCATCTGACAGCTCAGAGGAGGTACGAGAGCCCCAGGGAGCTTTGACAAAGTGACAGTATTTTCCTGTGGAGTCGCACTGGTGAGATGCATTTTCTCTTTTTGCATAAATCTGTTTGACCATGCTGTGACTTCACTTGCAGTATGACACTCAGGGGAAAACTGTGGAGGTTACAGCATCTGACACACATATGGTAGACTTGTTAAGATGGCATCCTCATGTAGGTGTTACTTAAGGGAGGGCGCAAACTTCTATTGACAAGATAGGTGACTGGCCATACTTGCAATGGAAATCATTGTCAGCCCTATTGCTTTCCATTTAATGAATCATGACTTTTTGCATAATCTTTATAGACCATTATAATATATACAGTATAGATTTGCAATTTAGCAGATGCTTTCACCCAAAGCAACTTAGTCATGCATGCATACATTTCACATGTGGGTGATCCTGGGAATCGAACCCACTACCCTGGTGTTCCAAGAGCCCTGCTCTACTAACTGAGCTCCAAAGGACCATTGAAAGTAATGCAGGGATTCAATCTGATCATGGGTTATAGGCATTGTGGCTTTTAAAGGCAATTTCCCCGCGTTCACAGGGAACCCATTCACGGTAACACTGCATATGTCGGCTCAATCGGAAATTGCCTTCTATAACCCCCAATTGGATAGAATCCCTGCCTAAATGGGATGGCTATGGCCACCTAACTGACAGACTTTTGGTTTAATTCAGCTTTTTAGGCTCTGCCTTCCCTGGAACAAATTAGGAAGAGCCTATTTGATTACTTTTATTGATCTGAATGTATTTTGTTGATGTCTGTAAACAGAAAGTCTCCATTGTGTATTTGATTATTTAACTAGGCAAGTCAGTTAAGAACACATTCTTATTTACAATGACGGCCTACCCCGGCCAAACCCTAACGACGCTGGGCCAATTGTGTGGCGCCCTATGGGACTCCCAATCACAGACGTTTGTGATACAGCCTGGAACCGAACCAGGGTCCGTAGTGACGCCTCTAGCACTAAGATGCCATGCCTCAGACCACTGCGCCACTCAGGAGCCCCTGTATGATGATGTCTCCTTGTGGAGTCTCCTTTTAACGTTGTACCGGACAATTTCACAACCAATTTGAAATGAGGTTGAACCGAGTGCATAACAAAATAATGACAAGCTTTTGAATAGTCAATTGCTCATCAGACAAATGTGAATTTAATTGGAACATAAACATCCAATGGGTTCCTGATAAGTCAATATTATTATGACAGTCATTAACTGGTTTTGCCCATGGCTGTCAAACATCTACTTGTATATTATTAACCTATATAATTAAGAGGAAAAATAAATGTTTAAATAGGTCACATGTACGGTTTGAGAAATGTAAAGATTTGTCGATGTAAGATGCTATAATTTGGAGCATCAGACAGAGGTTACAGTATCTTTATTTAGTGTCGTGCCATGACATTTCAACAAGTCATGACACCCACTATCTCAGATAGTTCTGAAATCATTTCTTTAATTAGAAACAGATCAGATTAGCGTTTCTGCAATTATCTTGTTGAAATATAATTTGATCTCTGAGAAATTAGGTTAATTGATTGCACCCAAATTGGCCATTTTAATTAATAGGATTCATAATATTCAATAAATATTGGAACTAACGGTACCTAACTTTTTTTAAACAATAAGTTCGACATGAGGAATCCAAATAAATGGTCAAAAGCCATCCACGGACCCCCCACAAACCACGGACCCCCCACAAACCATGGACCCCCCACAAACCACGGACCCCCCACAAACCATGGACCCCCCACAAACCACGGACCCCCCACAAACCACGGACCCCACACATACCATGGACCCCCCACAAACCACGGACCCCCACAAACCACGCCAATCCCACCTCAACAACGACTGTATAGTGTCAGTTCTCTATGTTTGACAAGTAGTATTGTTTCTTCATCCTATGTAATGTATTCTCAGTGAATATTGTGATGTTTTTTCCCCCTGTTCAGAGAAATTAGTCAATGAAGTTGTTAGGTTATGTCCCATCCTACATACTGATATTACCAGGTTTTAACCACTAGATAGTACTGTTTCTGCTGTTAGGAACAGCACCATCTACTCTTAGGAACAGCACCCCCCTAAATAACAAAACATTTTTAACATTTCTTTGGATTCCACGTCAAGCTCATTGTTAGAAAAAGTTAGGTCAAAATTGGATGAATGGATGAATATAATATTCAATAGAGGAGGGTTGTCCTTGTCCCATTGCGCTTTAGCGACTCCTGTGGCGGGCCGGGCGCAATGCACTCTGACACGGTCGCCAGGTGTAAGGTGTTTCCTCCGACACATTGGTGCGGTTGGCTTCCGAATTAAGCGAGCGTTGTGTCAAGTGTGGGGTCGTGTTTCGGAGGATGCACGGCTCACTACCGTCGCCTCTCCCGAGTCCGTACGGGAGTTGCAGTGATGGGACAAGACTGTAACTACCAATTGCGAAGAAAAGGGCTAAATAAAATGTACATTGATGGCACAAGCATAACTGGGACATTATCCTCCAAATTGAAGTTTGAGCAGATATCAAAATATGTACTAACTGACTTGGCTAATGAGCTAATTGATAAGAAAACAAACAAATGTCCCATTAACCCAAGTCTGAGAATAATGTATAAGATTTGACTGTAATTAGTGTTAATGGTAATTACTCTGTTTTTGATGTAACTGTAGAACAAACATTGCCTGTCGGCCTAGAAAGGATTATGATTAATTGTGAACAATGTACATTTCATTACAATATTACTCCTGATAAAAGGTAATTGGCTTCCATAATGATTCTGAATATGATCTGAATACCAATGTTAATAGTAGACATTTATTTATTTATCAAGAGCAAAGTGTTCTGCTCATTTTTGGCATTACCTTATCATAATAAAACCTGGGCCTTCCCTCTGAGCCTGGTTCATATCTAGGTTGCTTCATTCTATTGAGCTTTTTTTGAAAACAATGTGCTACTGCTTTTCTAGGCCATTAATGATTTACAAAATACATTTGATCGATTGACATTCTAAAGAACAGCATGCGGTATGCAGGCATGTCCTGTTGAATATTTTGAGGAAATACTACTTACGTTTTTGTACATTACCAAACTCATTAAGCATCAATACAAGTCATCAAGGCAGTGCAATCAACACAGAGAAAGGAGAAAAACAGCCAAACATCGCCTCTCTCTCTCTGATAAACTGCCACATTAGCCTGTTAATAAATTCACTTCCCCTTGGATTTTAAGGTAATAGTTCTGGTGTAATTACAATAATTTGCTAATTATTAATGTTAATGATTTTAATAATACTAGAGAACATTTGTATTCCTTGGTAATGACTAGAAGGCTAAGAGGAACCTGACACTATTTATTCTCATGAGAGGATGAAAATCGAAAGGGAAGATTTAGATTGAAAGCGTTCTACCCACAGCCTTGTTTCGGCCTGCCAGGTTAGCATGAATGATTTCTGTGGGGAGTTTATAACAGAGTCTAAATGAACAGGGTGTGAAAAGCCACTGATCTATGTTAATAATGTCTTAAGGGTGACAGGAGATTCATATTATCATTAGTTTACTAATAGTGTATTAGCTACTTTTTACACTCAGCTAAACAGGTCCCAGGACTAAACAAAGATAGTCAACCATACTGTTCCAATATTGTACAGTATTGCTTTGCATACAACTTTAAATACTCAGAAATAAGGTATGTATTTTAGTTTCCTTTCACAACAATGATTAGCTCAATCAGAAGTGTTAGTTCAGCCGTATTGTTCAGGCTCCGTATACACAAGGCCACCTGGCCATGTAATCTTATTTATTGTGATCAAAAAGGCTAAACTGATCCTAGATCACAATCCGACTCTGACACTTTGTGGATACGGGCCCTGCACTGACTGTAACAACAGAGGCCCTGCACGACCAGAATCAGCCACCCTGGTCTTGTCTATTATATACGATGAGAGATGATTGTCTCTTCAAGCTGAACACTGTCTCAGGGGAGGGCTACTTTTCTTCTACTGTCTCCTTTACCACTAACCAATGCACAAGGTCAGAGTTCCTGAATATCCAATGTGATTATATTCACGTTTACTTTGAGTCTGACCCTGAGTAGATTGGTTTAACCTTGGTTTACCCCATTTTTACACACACATGCACTACCTTTTAGTTATTTAGCAGACGCTCTTATTCAGAACAATTTATAGGAGCAATTAGGATTAATTGCCTTGCTTAAGGGCACGACGACAGATTTTCACCTATTCGAACCAGCGACCTTTCAGTTACTGGCCCAACGCTCTTAACCCCTAGTCTACCTGCCGCCCCAATATTCACACACACGCATGCACTGACGAACACACACAGACACAAATAAACACACTTAAAGTCTGTTTATGATCTATATCTACTGTATGTTTATTTATATATCTATCTATATATTTACAATGGGAAAACCTTGTTATGAACACATCAGTGTTCTCCAAGCTTATCGCTACAGTGCAGAAGTTACCACTGCACCATATTGGCTGAGGAGCCCTGTGAAAGATGGCAGTGTTTTCTTTATAGATGAATGCACTTCGATTTACTGTAAGGCAAGGCAGTGAACAGAGTATTTGCTTTGGCAAGATCCAAAGTTTTTCTGTACATTTTTTCTGTTGCTGTGTAAATTCTTACAAGAAACATTATTTCTACATGAGCTCTCACTGTTATTGCAGTCAAACTAACTCGTAACACTGTAATTGTTCTGCATGAAAATAGTTTTTTAATCAACTCTATGAAACAGACTTGTGTTGTCTGGTAAACACAGTGAAGCACATAAATAATAGTTTGATTCTCGTTCTAAACAGTGAGGGGATAACAAAGAAGAAAGCACTGTATAATTATATTAATACAGGACATGTTTTTTCTGTCACTAGCTCTGAATAGCAGGAGGAATTTGAAGAGAAAAGCGCCATCATCTGTACATTAGTTCAGTTGCATATTTTTTTTCACACTATTTGTCATTAAATGCTATTTTCTGGTTGGAGGCTTTTCACATTTATTTTTGGGAGAGAAACATTTGGTGGAATTAATGTATAATCTCTGTCACGCCCTGACCTTAGAGAGCCTTTTTATTTGTCTTTTTGGTTAGGTCGGGGTGTGATTTGGGTTGGCATTCTAGTTTTTCTATTTCTTTGTTGGCCGGGTATGGTTCCCAATCAGAGGCAGCTGTCTATTGTTGTCTCTGATTGGGGATCATACTTAGGCAGCCTTGTTTCCCACCTCGTTTATCTTTTGTTTTTTTGGTGTTCATCTAAATAAAGATGTACGCTTACCATGCTGCGCCTTGGTCCGATCCTTCAAACAACGATCTTCTGTTATGTCCGTTGTTTGAAGGATCGGACCAAGGCGCAGCATGGTAAGCTTACATCTTTCTTTATTTAGATAAAAACAACAAAAGATAAACGAACGTAGCGTTCTGCAGGCTACACAGTAACTGCACTAAAACAAGATCCCACAACTGAAGGTGGGAAAAAGGGCTGCCTAAGTATGATCCCCAATCAGAGACAATGAACCATACTAGGCCAACAAAGAAATAGAAACAGATTTGCCCACCCAAGTCACAGGGCGTGACAATCTCTCTCTCTCTCTCTGAATTTCCTCACGTAAGGAAAGGGGGATACCTAGGTTGGGTTAAAGACACATTTCAGTTGAAGGTGTTCAGTTGTTCAACTGGTAGTGGCACCCCTTCAGCTGATGTTAAATAGGAGCATTACGTATTCTCATGTCAGTGCCCTATCATCAAATAAGCATTTACATTTTTTAACAGACTGGTTCTTGTGTAAAAAAACAACAACTTTAGAACATTTTATTAAACTGGAAAATGGACTAAATTCTTTCATCATGGGTGGTTGATTATTGTAAAGATTCACAGGGAATGATATGTACATGTTTGCACATGTCTGTGTACATTTCTGTGTGTTTGTGAGTGTCTGTGTGTGAGAGAGTGTGCTTCAACATTAGAGTATGTCTCTGTCTCTTTCTCCATCCCCCTTCCTCCTTCAGTTGACATTGATGCCCTCGTCCAGCTGGTCTGAGCGGGCAATAAGTGTGTTGAGCATCATCTGCACATGCTCCGCCCTCATCTTGCTGATCTCCAGGACCTCCTCATGGTTCACCTTCTCCTCACGGCTGTAGTCCAGGGAGACCTTCACAATGATAATAAGAATACATTAAGATGCTCCGGTACCATACTCAATAACTAGTCAACAGATGACAGAATAGATACGCTGAGCTGTTCAGAGTGTGTGCAGATAAGGTACATCAAATGATATACAGCAATAAGAGTCAATCAATACCTTGTTGGTGATGAGTGAGAGACCAAAGACCCTCAGGCCACAGTGCTTGGCCACTGTTACCTCTGGGACCGTACTCATGCCTATGGGGAAGAGGAAAGGGGTTGGGGAGTGCAGACGGGGACATGAGCGGAGGTTGGCAGGTTCATGGGGATGGAAAGCGAGAGGGGTGGGGGGGCAGAGAGAAATTGGCAAAATATCCAACAGGGTTTGTGGGTGGCACCAGGTCATGGTTGTGTGTTTGTGTGTGTGTAGAGAGGTGGTTATACTATTCAGCATTATCAATAACCCCCTCCGTGCACTTCCCCCTGAACTTTGGTCCCGTTCCCTGAGATTAGGTCCCATTCCCTGAGATAAGGTCCCATTCCCTGAGATTAGGTCCCATTCCCTGAGATAAGGTCCCATTCCCATGTTAGTATTTAATGGGAACCCAGCCAGATCTCACATATCATTAAAACCATGCTAAAAACATGGATACAATTTACACAGGCACATACTGTACGAATGCAACGACAAAACAATGTTTACAGGCATAACCAAAAAGCATATGAATTAAAAATACTTATTAAGCCAAAGGTCTCACTCACTCAAACACAGCCTCCACTAAACTGAAACTCAAGCATGGTAAAGAAAAAACACCACATAAAAAAATATGGATTGGCAGACCTGAACTGGACTCATTAAATAATACACTCACAGGAGTAATAACTCAAAACGTCATCAAAACAAGGAACCAAAGCGGCTTTTCTTTGTCATTGCTTGGCTACAACAACAAGCTCTTAAGGTAACAAGTCGGTAAAATACATGTTCTTAGGGGGAGTGGATCATGAAAGATGTCATTCGTTAATTCTGCCCACTGTACATTGTAACAGATATTTGTGTTGTATTTTGATCATGGATCAAATCATCAGACCAATTAGCGTCACAGCATGTTGGTCTATCTGTTGACCTAATCGCTAGGCTAATTAGCATGAGTCGGCTCTGTTAGCAGAGCTAGCACCATCATTTATTAACGAGCCCAGCATGGGTGTTTTTACGAGGGAGGTCCAATTAGAGCAGTGTTAATGAACTAAAAAGGGGAAAAGGAGAGTGAGCAAGCCTCGTCTGTGTTTGTATCGTTGTTAAACCATGTTGTGGCTGGTGGTCACTTGGCTCTCTGACAAAACATCCCCTTCCTGAGTAGATGCTTGATCTTGATACAGCATTTTGAAACACAAGTTGTATTAAATATCTAGCTATTGTTTCTTTATACTTAAATTGAACCATTTCCTAACATTAACTGTAATTTGTTGCTCAAGTCATAACCAATTCTGGTGATGAAAACCCGTTCGTGGTTGTAGCCCGTAGGCCTGTGTTGTCTCCACTCACCCACAGAGTCGCACCCCAAGACCTGCAACATGCGTGCCTCAGCGATGGTCTCGAAGTTGGGCCCGCTCACCATGCAGTACACCCCTTCCCGCACAAAGTTGGTATAGTCCAGCTCATGACTGATATCTAGAGCTAGCTTCCTCAGGTCCTTACTGTAGGCATCTGACATGCAGGGGAACCGGATCCCAAACCTGGAGCAGAGCACAGACAATCACTACTGGCTTATCGATGGGACATATGCAGCAAATACTATTGCAATGTATCTCTCCTAATCTACCAATAATCTGCTACTATTAATAATATGAATAATACTGTAATATAATACAGTATTATGATAGTTTACAGGCAACTGCCAACATAAAGGCAACACCAACATAAAGTGTCTTAATAGGGTTTTGGGCCACCACGAGCCAGAACAGCTTCAATGCACCTTGGCATAGATTCTAAGTGTATGGAACTCTATTGGAGGGACGCGACACCATTCTTCCACGAGAAATTTCATAATTTGGTGTTTTGTTGATTGTGGTGGAAACGCTGTCTCAGGCACCGCTCCAGAATCTCCCATAAGTTTTCAATTGGGTTGAGATCTGGTGACTGAGACCGCCATTACATCGTTTTCATGCTCATCAAGCCATTTTGTGCCCGGCGGATGGGGTCTTTGTCATCCTATTGGAGTAGAGCCAAGCTAGCCAAAATAATAGCCTGCCCAGCATTTTTATACATGACCCTAAGCATGATGGGATGTTAATTGCCTAATTAACTCAGGAACCACACCTGGGTGGAAGCACATGCTTTAAATATATTTTGTATTTCTCATTTGCTCAAGTGTTTCCATTATTTTGGCAGTTACCTGTAGCTCTCTGAGCACTTACACTAAATATACAGTTTATTTGTCATTCATTTACAACCTCCTAGCTGTAAAGGGAAAATATGAATTACAGGTTCCATGTAACCTAGTGAGCTAGATAGATTACTTGAAGAGTATGTATTTCTTCCCCTCTCCCTCCCCGTGCTTCCTCTCTCCGGGATCATTTCAGTTCTCTCACTGACTGCAACTCTCTCTCTTTCCATCTCTCCTCCCACCGTTGTGCTTCAGACTATACTACATTTTTCACTCTCTCTCCTTGACTCTCCCTCCATCACTTCCACTCTCCCCTACCCATTCCCCCCACCCCTCTCTCCGTCCCTCTTCCCTGCCTCTCTCCATCCTTCTGCCTGTATCGTTCATCATTGTAGCTGCACAGTGAGTGATGTGCCCTCCCACACCCCTCTCCCTCTCTCCTTATCCCCCCTCTCTACCACTGTCTCCCCTTTCTTCCCTCAATCTTTCTGTCTCCCTGTCTCTGGTTGTACCGTTCGTCATTGGGGCCGCACAGAGGGTGCTGGCCGGCGAAGCCTGGCAGGTTAATGTGGTCCTTAATGAGCATGATGTCGCCCACTTTGAAGTCCGGACACAGGCCCCCTGAGGCGTTAGTCACAATGAGGGTCTCCACGCCCAACAGCTTGAAGATCCGCACCGGGAATGTGACCTGGGGGAGAAGAAGAGGGGGATGGAGAGGAGAGAAATGTAGGTGGGGAGAGAGTCAGAGAGAGAAAACAAGAGAATTATATGAGTATAGAGGAGGAGAGGAGAAAGGAGTGGACGAGTGAAGAGGAAAAGGGAGTTGGAGAGAAAGGGAGGGAGAGATAAATATAGAAGAGAGGAAACGACGAGAGAGGTGAAGAGAATGCTACCAACACTTTATTGTACCGTTAAGGGGAAGAGGAGAAATGAGACATAAAATGTTTGTATTATTCTCTCTCTTGGACCATTCTTGGTTATCTCCAGCACCAGTAATACACAAGATGTGCATACAATCTGCTAGAAGCATGCAGCCACGACTTGTAACTCTGTCACACACACACACTTCTCTTGATATAGAAATACCCAATAGGGTACAGATGTAGGATCTTCATTTGATCACCCTGTTGCAGGAGAACTTTCCTGAAATGTAAAACTTGTAGTGTATTTGAGTGCAGCAATAAACATATGTTCATTTAAGTTTATTCACCAGAGCGCTGTCCAATTTTTGATCTTTGCATTAATTATAATCTGCATAAGAATTCACATTTCCTGTTGCTGCAGCATTATTTTCCTGCTGTAGAAAACTGACTCAAATGAAGATCCTACATTTGTAAGTCAGACCACTGACAGACACATACACATGGCACCACTAGTGCAACATCCATAAACATGGTTTGCGTGTGTGGGCGCGTGTGTGGGGTGTACAGTGACTCATGAAAATGCACATTTCTGTCAGTTTGCAAGCTAGGATTGGCAATTGGTGAATATATTTCAATGCCAGATCACCTTTCTAGCCTCCCTCCCTCCTTTCCTCCATGTCGTTCCTTGCCTCACCTGCATGTATATTTGTGTGTGGCATAGGAGAAGTGATTTTCTTTATGTGTAGACCTGTTTATGCATGCTTATCTTAATTAAACATGCATGCCAATAAGACTTATCATGCTCCAATAACAGCCACTATACAATACAGAACTAGCACCAAGGCTAACTCCAGCTGCATGCTAGCAGTTTGTATGAAAGGCACCACTCACAGAGGGAGAGGAGATCAGGGAGGGCTAACGAAGCAAGCCAGCTAATTAACCTTGCCATGCATCTCCTACCGACACACTGAGATGAGAGAGATAACAGCTCACACCCTGATTGCAAATCAGGGGGAGGGAGGGAGAGAGAGAGCGCTTGTGTGAGTGCGATTCAACAAAGCAAAACCATATTGCTTTTCTGCTATGTACCAGGCACTTGATGTCAAAACCCATGGAACAAAGTGTATCATAAAATAAAGTGTATGAAAAGGGAGATATAAAATTGGTAACAAACTAGTAGCATCACTACACCTTCCAGATATTTACTGAGTTCTCACTGCAACACCTCTGTATTTGTTTTGTCTTTACGTAAACTCTTGTGAGAGTGGTGCGATGTTGGTGTCGGAGGTGTCAGATACAATGACTCATGGATGTGTCCCTGGGCTGATGGAGTGTATGGACACCCTGGTGTCCCTGTCACACATACTGGACTGCTGTCTGATAATGTTGGGAAAGAAAGTGAGCAGAACAGGGAAGACATGGAGAGGGTGTGTGGAGATGAGAGTAGAGAGTGTGAGATTGTGTGGTGGTGGTGGTGGGGGAAAGATAAATTAAGAAAGAGAGAGAGAAAAGAAGGGAGAGAATGAGAGAAAGAGACAGGGAGAAAGACAAAGAGAGTGGGCAGATGGCAGGCTGAAACCACAGCTGTATCGGTTGCATGTGCTGTGGTAAATTTAGCAGAAATCGCTTTGTCGCCTTGTCTGGTGTGCTGAGCCATAGGAAAGAGGTCCAACATCCACTGTAATCACACCTGTTCTTCTATAACACCTTACACGTTTTGCTGCATGTTCAGTCAGCCCTCAAGATAGGAAACCTCATATAAATGATTCATTTATTATATCTGTGTCGATATTGTACATGAGTTTCTAGTAGATAGACTATATGGTTCAAGAGAAAATAGCTGATTGAGTGAAAAAAGCATCTAATCAACTATGGTATTATTTTCTAGTTAACTCTGCAACTATATACTTTTTTTTCACAACTGCAACCAGCTTGACAACAAATACATATCGACATAATAAAATAAATAAAAGTTTGTAAAAACATTTTAAAATTATATTTCATGCTAGAACCCTCTTATAGCAACTTACAGTAATACATTTTCATACTGGTCCCCCATGGGAATCGAACCCACAACCCATGCTTTACCAACTGAGCCACACACATAATGTTTTACAGATTTGTCATTCAATTGTTTTTAAATTGTAAAATCATATTATGTGACAAGGCCAGACCAGAGATTGTTAGACACCTGTGATAATCTGAAGTACCCAAACGTGCCACTAGATGTCTTGTGACAGATTACATAAAATCCTTAAAAGAGACCAAATTCTGGTTGTTTAATGGTAAACTTCTAAAGTTTCCAGTAATATACCGTCCCTTTGCAACCCTAACCGTGACAGTGCTCACCTATGGTCTGCATCTCAGCAGTGCAAAGTTACTTCCTCTCCTTTGGGTCCTATCCTACATCTACTCTGATCTGAAGAGAATTGACAGGTGAAAACAATATTGAGGAGGTCAGAATTGAGAAACAGCCCATAGGAGATAAGACATTGATCTAGAGGGCAGCATTTGGTCTGTTGTTCTCTATGTCTCTCTATAAACTGTCACCAAAGCCTCTTGTGGTGTAAGATACTTCAGCATGTCCAATGGTGAGGCTGCAACCTTGTGGTGTAAGATACTTCTGTATATCCAATGGTGAGGCTGTAACCTTGCGGTGGAAGATACTTCTGTATGTCCAATGGCGAGGCTGCAACCTAAGCCCTCCTCTGTGGTCACAGTCAATGAGAACATGATGACGTGTTTACTGCCTAGCACCTGGGAGGTAGAAATGCTGCTTTGATATCTCATCATAATTACACATCTTTAGACTGTCTCCTGCTGTTCTCATAGGCTGTTATACAATATGTCTATACTTTCGCCGTCCAATGCAATCTAGGTCAATAGGAACCCGTTATTGTCTGGACTGGTCAGAATCAAAGGATGAGAATGAGCAATGTGGTATTTACTAGTGCTATTGATTGACATGTACAATGTGGTGACCCTAAGTGAAAGCCCAAAAAGCCTGTGCTTCACTTATGTGCTGGTGTCCGGCAGCCATGATGGTTAACTCTAATACATGATGTCATGTTGTCAATGTCGTAATTGCTCTGAGAATTTCCTTCGCCACTCCAGACAACAGAAGATTCTTTAGACATTTACCAAGGGCCTAGAGAGGGTCTAGAGAGGGTTGTATTTATGCTGCCTTAACCAAAACAGTGGAAGGAAAGGACTCATTTAACTCTGGAGTGACATCATAAATATGCAGTGCTACAGCTGATTGACTGGTTGATTCAGGCTGTAAGTCTCGACCAAGCAAAAACCTACATACAGAAAGTTGCTGCTTTGAAATACTTTTATATACAAATAAGACAAGCGTCGCAACACAGGTGAACGGCTGCTGGTACATACCTCTCATCCACTCAACATTTGGCCCAATATCCTTACAAGCTGTTTGAGAAAATGGCTTCATTTCATTGACATTTTGTTCAAATTCACACCAAATGACCCAACAATGACCTCATTGCTGCCAGGGACATTTTTAAGAAACAGGGCCCAGATCAGTGGTGACCCTGTCCTAAACTTTGTTTGTTAAAATATACAGCCTTGTGCAGAGTCAGCAGTTCCCAGGCTGGTTTCAGCAATCGTCTTCCTGCCTCCCATTTTCCTGATTGTGACAGATAAAGTTAATGGGCCAAGGCCGGAGATGCCAGCCCCTCTCTGTTATACAAATAGGAGGAGTTCTCCTTCAGTTAACATGACCTTGTTGAGCCACAATGGAGAGTTTTTCGCATAGCGTTCCAAAGGAAAGGACCCATTTCGTTTCACTCTTTTCCTTCTTTATGTTGGCTAATATAAGCACACACTGGTGATGAATATTTCAAAACATCTGGTATCGCCGTAGTGGGAATGTGTAAGGGTTATAGATGAGCAGGGACTGGGTTGAATCCATGGAGGCTAGGAATATTGATGGTTAAAATAATCTGATGTGATGTTTCCCTGATCTCAAAGGAAAGGGCAGAGCAGCAAGGTGAAAGAGTAGAAAGACTAGTAGTGTAAAGCAAATGTCTTAATGTTGGATGTTTAAAATAGGGCCTATACCTTATTAATATAGATATAGTATTCGTCATGGTACTGGGAGTCTCTAAATGTATGGAGTCCTTCGTATCTCAGTTTGTAGCTCAGTTGATAAAGCATGAATGTTGTAATGTCAAGGTAGTGGGTTTGATTCCTGGGACCACCCATATATGTAAAATGTACCCCCGCATGACTGTAAGTCATTTTGAATCGAAGCATCTACTAAATGGCATATATTATTACCTGTTCATCGGTCAGATACTGTATTTGGACTTACCTTACAGAGTGAATAGCCCTCGTAGAGATGGAATCTGCCTTGCATGAAGACGCAGGATTTGCCTTTCAGAATACCGAACACCAGACACCCCTCATGACCCGGGACTGTGAAGGACACAAGCATATTCTGTCATGGACGGTTAGTGATACAGCATGTCTCATGTAGGGTTAGAAAATAAAAACTGTGAATTTATGTTTTATTCATGTTTAATTTCACAGAAGTTGTCCGATTTGTGTTGTTCATACTCCAAGCATGAGAGAATCCTATAGAAATAAAATACTACTGCTGTAATGAAAAACTCTCTGCATGTACATACAGTTAAAGTCGAAAGTTTACATACACCTTAGCCAAATACATTTAAACTCAGTTTTTCACAATTCCTGACATTTCAATCCTAGTAAAAATTCCCATGTCTTAGGTCCGTTAGGATCACCACTTTATTTTAAGAATGTGAAATGTTAAAATAATAGTAAATAGAATGATTTATTTCAGCTTTTATTCTTTCATTACATTCCCAGTGGGTCAGAAGTTAACATACACTCAATTCGTATTTGGTAGCATTGCCTTTAAATTGGGTCAAACGTTTCGGGTAGCCTTCCACAAGCTTCCCACAATAAGTAGGGTGAATTTTGGCCCATTTCTCCTGACAGACCTGGTGTAACTGAGTCAGGTTTGTAGGCCTCCTTGCTCGCACACACTTTTTCAGTTCTGCCCACAAATGTTCTATAGGATTGAGATCAGGGCTTTGTGATGGCCACTCCAATACCTTGACTTTATTGTCCTTAAGCGATTTTGCCACAACTTTGGAAGTATGCTTGGGGTCATTGTCCATTTAGAAGAAACATTTGCGACCAAGCTTTAACTTTCTGACTGATGTCTTGAGATCTTGCTTCAATATATCCACATAATTTTTCTACCTCATGATGGCATCTATTTTGTGAAGTGCACCAGTCCCTCCTACAGCAAAGCACCCCCACAACATGATGCTGCCACCCCCGTGCTTCATGGTTGGGATGGGGTTCTTTCAGCTTGCAAGACTCCCCCTTTTTCCTCCAAAAATAACGATGTTCATTATGGCCAAACAGTTCTATTTTTGTTTCATCAGACCAGAGGACATTTCTCCAAAAAGTTTGATCTTTGTCCCCATGTGCAGTTGCAAACCGTAGTCTGGCTTTTTTATGGTTGTTTTGGAGCCGTGGCTTCTTCCTTGCTGAGCAGCCTTTCAGGTTATGTCGATATAGGACTCATTTTACTGTGTATATAGATAATTTTGTACCAAAGGACAAGGTCCTTTGCTGTTGTCTGGGATTGATTTGCACTTTACGCACCAAGGTACGTTCATCTCTAGGAGACAGAACGCGTCTCCTTCCTGAGCGGTATGACGGTTGTGTGGTCCCATGGTGTTTATACTTGCGTACTATTGTTTGTACAGATGAATGTGGTACCTTCAGGCATTTGGAAATTGCTCCCAAGGATGAACCAGACTTGTGGAGGTCTACAATTTTTGTTCTGAGGTCTTGGCTGATTTCTTTTGATTTTCCAATGATGTCAAGCAAAGAGGCACTGCGTTTGAAGGTAGGCCTTGAAATACATCCACAGGTACACCTCCAATTGACTGAAATTATGTAAATTAGCCTATCAGAAGCTTCTAAAGCCATGACATAATTTTCTGGAATTGTCCAAGCTGTTTAAAGGCACAGTCAACATAGTGTATGTAAACTTCTGACCCACTGGGATTGTGATACAGTGAATTATAAGTGAAATAACCTGTCTGTAAACAATTGTTGGACAAATTACTTGTCTTGCACAAAGTAGATGTTATAACCGACTTGCCAAAGCTATAGTTTGTTAACAAGAAATGTATGGAGTGGTTGAAAAATGAGTTTTAATGACTCCAACCTAAGTGTATGTAAACTTCCGACTTCAACTGTACATACAATGGGACCTACAGTTGAAGTCGGAAGGTTACATACACTTAGGTTGTAGTCATTAAAAGTCGTTTTTCAACCACACCACAAATTTCTTGTTAACAAATTATAGTTTTGGCAAGTCCACATAATTCACCCAATTTATTGTGGGAAGCTTGTTGAAGGCTACCTAAAACGTTTGACCCAAGTTAAACAATGTAAAGGCAATGCCACCAAATACTAATGGAGTGTATGTAAACTTCTGCTCTAATTATGTTGGTAATCAGTTTAAAAAAGAAATATGGCACCCCGGGTTTTGTGATATATGGCCATTATACCACGGCTAAGGGCTGTCTCCAGGCACTCAGCAATGCGTCGTGCCTAAGAACAGCCCTTACCCGGGGTATATTGGCCATATACCACACCCCCCCATGCCTTATTGCTTAAAAATACCACGGCTTTCAGACAATCAGCATCCATGGCTCAAACCATCCGGTTTATAATCTGACATAGACTATAGAAAGTGCATTCGGAAAGAATTCAGACCCCTTGACTTTTTCAAGATTTCGTTACGTTACAGCCTTATTCTAAAATTGATTCAATTGTTTTTTCCCCCTCATCACTCAACACACAATACCCCATAATAACAAATCAAAAACAGATTTATACATTTTTGCAAATGTATTACAAATAAAACGTAAATATCACATTTACATAAGTAGTACGACCCTTCACTCAGTACTTTGTTGAAGCACCCTTGGCAGTAATTACAGCCTCAAGTCTTCTTGGGTATGACGCTACAAGCTTGACACATCTATATTTGGGGTGGTTCTCCCATTCTTCTCTGCAGATCCTGTCAAGCTTGGATGGGGAGCGTCGCTGCACAGCTATTTTCAGGTCTCTCCAGAGATGTTCTATCGGGTTCAAGTCCGGGTTCTGGCTGGGCCACTCAAGGACATTCAGAGACTTGTCCTGAAGCCACTCCTGCATTGTCTTGGCTGTGTTCTTAGGGTCATTGTCCTGTCGGAAGGTGAACTTTCACCCCCAGTTTAAGGTCCTGAGCTCTCTGGTGCAGGATCTCTCTGTACTTTGCTCCATTCATCTTTCCCTCGATCCTGACTAGTCTCCCAGTCCCCACCGCTGAAAAACATCCCTGCAGTATGATGCTGCCACCACGGTGCTTCACCGTAGGGATGGTGCCAGGTTTCCTCCAGACATGACGCTTGGCATTCAGTCCAAAGAGTTCAATCTTGGTTTCATCAGACTAGAGAATCTTGTTTCTCATGGTCTGAGAGTCTTTAGGTGCCTTTTGGCAAACTCCAAGCGGGCTGTCATGTGCCTTTTAGTGAGGAGTGGCTTCCGTCTGGCCACTGTACCATAAAGGCCTGATTGGTGGAGTGCTGCAGAGACGGTTGTCCTTCTGGAAGGTTGTCCCATCTCCACAGAGGAACTCTGGAGCTCTGTCAGCGTGACCATCAGGTTCTTGGTCACCTCCCTAATCAAGGCCCTTCTCCCCCGATTGCTCAGTTTGGCCAGGCAGCCAGCTCTAGGAAGAGTCTTGATGAAGGCCACTGTGTTCTTGGGGACCTTCAATGCTGCAAACATTTTTTGGTGCCCTTCCCCAGATCTGTGCCTCGACACAATCCTGCCTCTGAGCTCTACGGGCAATTCCTTCAACCCCATGGCTTGGTTTTTGCTCTGACATGCACTGTCAACTGTGGGACCTTATATAGACAGGTGTGTGCCTTTCCAAATCATGTCCAATCAATTGAATTTACCACAGGTGGACTCTAATCAAGTTGTAGAAACATCTCAAGGATGATCAATGGAATCTCATAGCAAAACATCTGAGTACTTATGTAAATAAGGTATCTGTTTTTTATTTTGAATACATTTGCAAAAATGTCTAAAAAACTGTTTTTGCTTTGTCATTATGGGGAATTGTGTGTAGATTGATGAGGAAAACATTTTATTTAATTAAATTTAGAATAAGGCCTTAATGTAACAAAATGTGGAAAAAGTCAAGGGTTCTGAATACTTTCCGAATGCACTGTAGTACTCAGGACAGCATGCAGTGTAGGAACAGTATCTGTGCTATTGAAATAAAAGTGTTAGTCATCCGCAGTCAAATGTCAACTGTAATTGTCTGTTTAGTACCCTTCTTTATAGTGGGGATGATGGCTGAGACGGCAGCAGAGTTGTGCTCGGTGGTGTGGAGATTATGTTAATTTAACCCTGAGTTTTGTCAGAGGCGATTTGTTGAAAAGTGCTGCGTAATGAGATAGGACCTGAATGATTACAACACTGTTTAGAGAAGTGACTTTCTTCTCCTCCGTCAGAGGTTGACGGTTGGCAGAGGGAAGTTTAGGGGGGAGGATGGTGTCAGTTATTACTCTGTCCATTGAAGTTACTTCAGAATCCATTCCATTGCTGCATTAACTTGTTTTATGTCACTTTATAAAGACTTGGTGTGAGTGACCAAGCAAATCATGTATTTCTAAGGATGCACTATCGTATTGGTTATCTAAGGATGCACTATCGTATTGGTTATCTAAGGATGCACTATCGTATTGGTTATCTAAGGATGCACTATCGTATTGGTTATCTAAGGATGCACTATCGTATTGGTTATCTAAGGATGCACTATCGTATTGGTTATCTAAGGATGCACTATCGTATTGGTTATCTAAGGATGCACTATCGTATTGGTTATCTAAGGATGCACTATCGTATTGGTTATCTAAGGATGCACTATCGTATTGGTTATCTAAGGATGCACTATCGTATTGGTTATCTAAGGATGCACTATCGTATTGGTTATCTAAGGATGCATTGTCGTATTGGTTATCTAAGGATGCACTATCGTATTGGTTATCTAAGGATGCATTATCGTATTGGTTATCTAAGGATGCATTATCGTATTGGTTATCTAAGGATGCATTATCGTATTGGTTATCTAAGGATGCACTATCGTATTGGTTATCTAAGCCTTTGTTGGATACTGCTATGTTGTGTGGATTTGATTCAATCTGGCCCTTTAGTTTTACAGGTTATTGGAGAGGCAATTTTTTTAGTTTTTGTTTGCTGTTACAGGTTCACACAGCATAGCACCTGTTCACAGGCAAACACCAATATTAGTATTGTCTGAAATCACACTCATTTAGAATGTCTGCCAATCATTTTGCTCTCCATTTAATTTACCTAAAAATGAGAAGTCTAGTGCTGCACTGAACATCGATTAGTGTTTTCAATGGGCTTCTTCTCTCTGACAAGCTTAAATGAACTAGAATATAATTGGGAAGACTGCAACACAAACCAAACCAGAATTGAAGATAATAAAAAAAAAAAAATGTCAGCTCTGTCTAATGAAGGCAACATTGTCAAATAATGTCATTTCTAGGCTTCTCATTTGTTTATTTATGATGCTATTGTTGTCCAAAAACAACAAAAGCTGGTTACTAGACAGGAGGCTATGGCTTTTCTGCAAAGACCCACCTTACTCTAATAATAATAGGAAAGTGAACATTTGAGCGCTTATGCAGACATTTTATATTCACCTCCACATGATGAATATTTAAATATGTCCATGAGATCCTAATAAGAATTCCATGTGGAAGATATTAGGGCCTATTTTTACTCCAGTTATAATATTTTATTCATGGGGCGTAGTTATTCATTCTTGGTTCATTTTCCCGCCAACTGGTTATGATTTGTTTTTCCATGCGACATTTTGACAAAGACACACAGAAATCCCAAATGCATTTCAGCAAGTAAATAATGAACTACTTAGCTGCAATGGTGTGTCAATGGAATCATTGAGGGAAAATGTAAATTCCTCTACTGTGCAGGCATAATTAAGAGCACTACACAGGTTCACCTGATGTTTGGGAGAATCAGTGAACAAGCTAATTGGGGTGAGGTGATGTTTACAGAGAGGCGTTGCCTATTATATTTGTCAAAGTGTGTGTGTGTTTATGTGTGTGTTGGGGGGTGGGTAGTATAGATTGACAGTTTATACGTAGCAAACCATTTCTGGTTTCTTCTGAATTCCCAGAATGTTAGTAGGTTTTGCCGGGACATTTTAACAACAGTCATAAGAAGTTTTCATGCTAACATTGGATGTAAACCAAATTAAGACTCCATAGGAACTTGATCTTAACATTGTAGGAACATTCACTGTTTGCTGGGTAGAGACCACAATATACTATCATTAGTCTCATATCAATATTATCATGACACATTATACGTTCGTGACAGTGACTTCATCTCACCTGTGCTGACGGGGAAGTTGGGGATATCTGCGTAAGGGAAGATCTCTTTGTTGGTAACACCATCGGCGAGCAGGCCCAGGCCTGAGCCACACACCACTGCGATCTTAGGCCTGTGTCTCGTCCGGCTCAGAAGCCATTCTGTCGTCTGATTGTAGTCTTCAAAAGAGCAACAGCTAGGAGAGATGACACTCAGGTAATTATTTTTAAATAGACTGCCTGACTACACACCATGTAGAGCAGGGATCGGCAACAGGTGGCCCACGGGCCAAAACCGTCCCGCAAATGTGATTTTGGGGGGATTTAACTTTTTGGTCAAAAAATACTGTAAAATCACCAGGAATTTAGCTAAAAAAAAGTGTTTAATTTTGGAAATCTGTTCCCAACCATTCCCACAAATAAAAAAAGAGACGTGATCGTGTCTCCATGGTTGCCTACCCCCATGGTTGCCTACCCCCATGGTTGCCTACCCCCATGGTTGCCTACCCCTGATGTAGAGACACATGCTTAATTCCAAATTAACTCCTTGTCCCTACCACTCAACATGTAATATGGATATGAAAGGATTTGGTATGAACAATATGGTAATAGTTCCACCATACCTTCTGATAGGCTATGTTTTTTTCCCACCATATTGTCTACACCTTCTTAAACAAGTCCATAGTTGGTAGTGACAAGCTGTCAATTTTGAATTGGGCAGTTAACTGAATTAGGCAATGGAGTTAGTTATAGCTCGACTTCTATAATTGGTTAGATAGAAATAAAACACACTTGCAATAGATAAAGGATATACTGACTGTATCCTTCTAGGAACAATATTGTTTATCATCAAAAATGATGCAAGGAAGACGAGATAACATATCTACTTAGATCTTTGTTTACAGTGCCTTCAGAAAGTATTCATAACCCTTGACTTAGTCCACATTTTGTTGTGTTACAGCCTGAATTCAAAATGTGTTCAATATATTTCTCACCCATCTGGAATAACACAATACCCCATAATGTTACGTTGGTATAAAGGGATTGGGAGACAGGCGCAGGAATGCGTAATAGGGGTATTTATTTATTTATTTCCCAAAGACGAAGACCAAACAAACACGCCTACAATCACAGGGTAGAAACCCAAACAAAAGAGCGAGGAGTACCTCGAATAAATACACAATCGCACAATGATTATCACACGGGACGAGACCCGTAATCATCTGCACAATATACGTGGCACGAAAGCCAAAACAACACAGCACAGGTACTCACACGACCAACGGACATTGGAACAATAATCAACAGGACAATGGTGAACAAAGGACACACTTATGCAGTTACTAATCAAATGGGAATAGGGACCAGGTGTGCGTAATGACAGTTCCGGGGGGATCCATGACACATAACGACATAGTGAAAACATGTTTTAAGAAATGTTTGCACATTTATTGAAAATTACAAACAGAAATATCTCATTTATAGAAGTATTCATACCCCTGAGTAAATACTTTATAGAAGCACATTTAGCAGCAATTACAGCTGTGAGTCTTTCTGGGTAAGTCTCTAAGAGCTTTGAACACCTGGATTGTGCAACATTGTTCTTTTCAAAATTAAAATTGGCAGTTGATCATTGCTAGACAACCATTTTCAGGTCTTGCCATAGATTTTTGAGTAGATTTAAGTCAAATCTGTAACTCAGCCACTCAGGAACATTGACTGTCTTCTTCATAAGCAACTCCAGCGTAGATTTGGCCTAGTTACAGATACAACTCCAGTGTAGATTAGGTTATTGTCCTGGTGACGGGTGAATTCATCTCCCAGTGTCTGGTGGAAAGCAAACTGAACCAGGTTTCCCCTCTAGAATTTTGCCTGTGCTTAGCTCCATTCCGTTTCTTTTTTTATCCTGAAAAACTCCCAGTCGTTAACGATTAAAAGCATACCCACAACATGATGCAGCCACCACTATGCTTGAAAATATGGAGAATGATACTCAGTAATGTGTTGTATTGGATTTGCCTCAAACATAACACTTTGTATTCAAGACAAAAAGTGAATTGCTTTGATTTTTTTTTAAAAGTATTACTTTAGTGCCTTGTTGCAGACAGGATGCATGTTTTGGAATATTCTTATTGTCTACAGGCATCCTTCTTTTCCCTCTGTCAGTTAGGTTAGTATTGTGGAGTAACTACAATGTTGTTGATCCATCCTCAGTTTTCTCCTATCACAGGCATTAAACTCTGTAACTGTTTTAAAGTCGCCATTGGCCTCATGGGGAAATCCCTGAGCGGTTTCCTTCCTCTACGGAAGTATGCTTGTATCTGTGTATTGACTGGGTGTATTGATACACCATCCAAAGTGTAATTAATAACTTCACCATGCTCAAAGGGATTTTCAATGTCTGCTTTTTTTTATACAAATCTACCAATAGGTGACCTTCTTTGTGAGATATTGGAAAACTTTCCTGGTCTTTGTGGTTGAATCTGTGTTTGAAATTCACTGCTTGACTGAGGGACCTTACAGATACATAATTGTATGTGTGGGGTACAGAGATGAGGTAGTTATTCAAAAATCTTAAACACTATTATTGCACACACAGAGTGAGTCCATGCAAATTATTATGTGACTTGTTAAGCAAATGTTTACTCCTGAACTTATTTAGGCGTGCCATAACTAAAGGGTTGAATACTTATTGTCTCAAGACATTTCAGCTTTCCATTTTTAATGAATTTGTAAAACTGTCTAAAAACACTATTCCATTTTGACATTATGGGGTTTTGTGTGTAGACCAGTGACACAAACTCTCAATATATAAATATAAAATTAGAAGTGCACACCTCATTACAACGCAACAAATCCGTATAGAGAACACTTCCATTTTCCTTCATTGTGATCAAACAGGAATAACTCCAACTAATAAATCCGCCGAGGCACAGGAGGAATAACTGAAATAAGTGAGGAGATCTCACTGCTCTTTTGAAATGGGGTGCCTGACCTGAGGAAACATATTCAAAGCAATTGTTCCACAGATTGTCAACCCCTGAGTGGTATTTTACATTACAATTACAATTCAAATCCAATTTAGCCCCTTGTATTCACTGAGTGCACAGTATGTGACCTGACTTGTAAGTTGTTCTGATATAGGCCCCCTCTGAATGTATTAACAAATCAGTGTATTTATTGAAAAGCAAGAATGAATACTATAATACCCTGCTAACCTGCAGTCTATGACTGTCTGTGCCTGTTTATTCCTCTCAGATTCACATTTTGAAATGCTCCTTGGTAAGTCCCTCTAAAAGTCTTTATGGCTGCTAGTATGTTTGTTTTAAACAAACACATTAAATGTATGTAACAATTCCATTTTTGTTTCATAATTTATGGGAAACAAATCGAAATGTGTGTATTCACTGTCATCCCTGGATCAAAGTTGTGCTTATGCTAAACCAATCCACTTAACTGGCAATATTGTCTGATGTGTGAAATATGATGAAGAAAATAAAATTTACCATTCTGTACTTCCTTTGGTATGCATGATCCACAAACAGGTCTGTCAGGTGCAGTCTGGTGGGGAGTTTAGAGTTAATCAAAGCTGGCGACGATAGATAGAGTTAAGAGAGATCATGAGGGAGTGAGATAGTGCCACGCAACCTAGTGTGTGGAACCTTTTCATTGGTTGATTTTGAGGTGGGAGATAGCGTGGGGTATATTCTTTGGGATTCCTGGAGAGAAAAAAAACGTGCCGAGTCACATGGAGATGTCTCCCACATCCTCGTGGGATGCAAAGGTCCGATGTGACAAGGGTACATGCAAATAATTACAGGGTTTCCCAATGTTTTTTTACCTATTTCAAGTCACGTTCGTAGTGAAAGTACATTTGTTTAACAAATCGGAAATGACCTTACTACAATATTCACTAACAAATAATAAGTAAATATATCTAACGTGTTTTATATCAGTTTAAGCAATATGACTAATGGGTTGTTTATTACAGCATAGGATTATTAATTGTTGTTATTTGTGAAATGGGGCAAAACCATATTCATTCAGGTGGCCAAAGGTGGGTTGGTGGGAGCATCTCTGGTTAAATGTCTAGTGTCCGTCAGCATATGCCACTATCATCTTAGTCAGCTGTTGTCTGTGACCCTTGACCTTTCATTCTGCTACACCTCCACGTCTTCAGACACATCCGGCTCCCATCCACACATAGCATGGACTTTGAGTGGAGAGAGAGAGGTGTTTAGCACACAACCATTTTTTTGACTAGATAGTGTTGATGCCCTGAGTTCAAGGTAAAACCAGTCAATGAGTAACATTGGCTTACATAACACTCTTACATGAGGGATACTAAGGAAGTGTACAAATCTACAGCATTCCAAGGTACAGACATTTTCAAAACGTTAAGACGTTTGATTAATGAGTAGAAGGGTATGGGTTCAGCAAAAAACTTGTGTATAGTATTTAGTAAATCATTAGTTATAAAGAATGCTAAACAGCTAGTGGCAGGAGTAGGTATTGCAGGGGATTTATATCGATCAGGACGTATCATCTAGAGACATAGAATTAGACAGTTTGCCTTGCTGGGATATGAAAGGAGTACACTGACATGGTTATTACTGTCATTAACATACCTTTAATTATTGCTCCCTGTAAGTTGAGGTCGACTTTAGTACTGTGCCAGATGTGGTCTACGGAGGGGAATTCAGACAGCTGATTATCCTGATGAAAACCCAACAGATGCTGTGTGTGTGTGTGTGTGTGTGTGTGTGTGTGTGTGTGTGTGTGTGTGTGTGTGTGTGTGTGTGTGTGGGGGGGGGGGGGGGGGGGGGGTGTGTACGTGTGTGTGTGTACGTGTGTGTGTGTGTGTGTGTGTGTGTGTGTGCGTATTTGCGTATGTGTGTGTGTGTGTGTGTGTGTGCATGCCATGTTCGTTGTGCGTTGTGTATGATTTTGGATGAGCCGTGGGATAACCTATATACTCTCAAGGATGATTGCGTTGTCACAATGTGTTCTCTACCCAGCTCACTCTCTCTAAGCTTCTCTCTAAGCTCTCTAAAAGTTTTTGGGGAGGACATTTGTTTCATCTTCACGGAATTTCATATTATGCTTTATTTGAACTAATGTTAGATGTGAAGAAATCTGACAAAATATTTTTTTCATCCCTGATCTCAGAAACGCAGAACAAAATCTTGTGTAATTGTGTCAGGTGCCGCTTTCATTTCTTGAAATACCCACCCGCAAATGAAGCACTACCCAAACCTAATACGTCCCAATAACTTGTGACGCAAAACCAAAGCACCGGAACTACTGTTGCTTATCCCATCCTTCCGACAAATGTTAAGATATTTTATTTGTATTTGACCTTTTTTTTAACTAGTCAAATCAGTTAAGAACAAATTCTTATTTTCAGTGACGGCCTAGGAACAGTGGGTTAACTGTCAGTTCAGGGGCAGAGCAACAGATTTTTACCTTGTCAGTTCAGGGATTCGATCTTGCAACCTTTCGGTTACTAGTCCAACACTCTAACCACTAGGCTTCCTGCCACCCCATATCATTTATGTCATGTAGTCTGTCCACGAGAGATTGCTTCTTCCCTAATTTGTTGAACTGTGGAAAATTCTAGGTAAAAACCCTGGCTTCTCGCCCAGTAAAATATTGTGTGCTCCTAATGATGATCAACCCAAGTTCTCAATTGAAGACTGTTAGGCTGCATTTACACATGCAGACCAATTCTGATCTTTTGCCCAATTATGGGCAAAATATCTGATCTAATTGGTCAAAATACCAATTTGTGCAAAAATATAAATTAGTCTGCCTGAGTAAGGCTGTATTTACACAGGCAGCTCAATTCTGATCTTTTTATCACCAATTGATATTTTGACCTATCAGATCAGCCCTGAAAAATATCTGATGTGAAAAGATCTAATGTGA
Source organism: Oncorhynchus clarkii lewisi (assembly GCF_045791955.1). Lineage (NCBI taxonomy): Eukaryota > Metazoa > Chordata > Actinopteri > Salmoniformes > Salmonidae > Oncorhynchus > Oncorhynchus clarkii. Next base: position 23,699,343 of record NC_092148.1, read on the forward strand.
CTGGTCAAAAGACCAAATAGTGGAAAAAATATCAGAATTGGGTTGCCTGTGTAAACACAGCCTGTACACAGCTCTACAAGCAAAAACAAGAGGATTACATAATGGACGACCACAGATTCACGTCTTAGGCCATTGTGGACCGATAGGCTACGTTTCTCATTCAGTTTGTATTATAACCTATTTACCACTACTGGTCAACTCAATTGTGATGATTGCAGATTCATTGATTAGATAAGAGTAGTATCCTCTTAATGGGCTACGAGTTGGTACAAGTTGGTACTGGTTACTGTGGTGGTATTACAGGGACATAATTTGTCATAAGCTCAGTCAGACTGGCAATAGGCTTAAACTAAAGCCTATGAAACATCACATTGCACTTGGCAGGACAATGTCCAATCCTGGAGTCACCTTGACCATAATGAATCTCTTTGTCTAGACAGGGTCATTCAACGGTATGTATATGTGCACACAAACACACATACACACATAATCAAGCACGCATGCACACACAGATACACGCACACACATGCGCCCTAAGCAAATAGTTCTGCAGACTGATTCACTGAACCTGTCGGAGTTCAGAAAACATACTGTTATGTAAGAGCATTTTTGCGCTCCTAAACACAAATAAATATAAAATGCTTATGTACTGCTTATAAATGCTGTATGTATGGGTTATGAATGTGTTATGAAGTTGCTGACCCCTGCTCGGAAGGATAACTGTATCATATCCATTTGTTTTCGGGCATGGTTGTGTGCAGACAATGGGACCAGAGAGAATATCTGTTTCTGTCTCCAGGCCTTGGCAGCTCATTTGCATCTGCATGTATTTGTCCTCTCCTGTGGGGAGAATCAGTGTGAGACAGGAGACCTTACGTAAGCAGCAAACAGACAAAAAATAGCTGTCCTGATCCTAGAGACACCTCCAAGGCTGGGTGGTTGGGGAGAGGTAGGGGGTCTCAGGGATCTCCCCCTTAATGGGCGTCATTTTACCAAAACACACGTGGCATGCTTGGGGTCGACGAGATGGTGTCATGAATTTAAATTGTTCCACCACACCTCTTTGGGTGACTGTCTTTCGGTTAGAGCCAGAGGTCCCACTCCCGCTACCCACCGAGGAAGGATGCAGAGGGAAATAGCTGTATTTTATACGTCAATGATGTCGCTCTTGCTGCTGGTGATTCTCTGATCCACCTCTACGCAGATGCTTCTCTTCTGTATACTTCTGGCCCTTCTTTGGACACTGTGTTAACTAACCTCCAGACGAGCTTCAATGCCATAGAACTCTCCTTCCATGGCCTCCAACTGCTCTTAAATGCAAGTAAAACTAAAGGCATGCTCTTCAACCGACCACTGCCCGCACCTGCCCGCCCGTTCAGCATCACTAATCTGGACTGTTCTGACTTAGAATATGTGGACAACTACAAATACCTAGGTGTCTGGCTAGACTGTAAACTCTCCTTCCAGACTCACATTAAGCATCTCCAATCCAAAATTAAATCTAGAATCGGCTTCCTATTTCACAACAAAGCATCCTTCACTCATGCTGCTAAACATACCCTCGTAAAACTGACCATCCTACCGATCCTCAACTTCGGCGATGTCATTTACAAAATAGCCTCCAACACTCTACTCAACAAATTGGATGCAGTATCACAGTGCCATCCGTTTTGTCACCAAAGCCCCATATACTACCCACCACTGCAACCTGTATGCTCTCGTTGGCTGGCCCTCACTTCACACTTGTCGCCAAACCCATTGGCTCCAGGTCATCTACAAGTCTCTGCTAGGTAAAGCCCCGCCTTATCTCAGCTCACTGGTCACCATAGCAGCACCCACCCGTAGCACTCGCTCCAGCAGGTATATCTCACTGGTCACCCCCAAAGCCAATTCCTCCTTTGGCCGCCTTTCCTTCCAGTTCTCTGCTGCCAATGACTGGAACGAACTGCAAAAATCACTGAAGCTGGAAACTCATATCTCCCTCACTAGCTTTAAGCACCAGCTGTCAGAGAATCTCACAGATCACTTCACCGGTACGTAGCCCATCTGTAAACAGCCCATCCAACTACCTCATCCCCATACTGTATTTATTTATTTATCTTGCTCCTTTGCACCCCAGTATCTCTACTTGCACATTCATCTTCTACACATCTACCATTCCAGTGTTTAATTGCTATATTGTAATTACTTCGCCACCATGGCCTATTTATTGCCTTACCTCCCTTATCTTACCTTATTTTCACTCACTGTATATTATTTTTTCTACTATATTATTGACTGTATGTTTGTTTATTCCATGTGTAACTCTGTTTTTGTATGGGTCGAACTGCTATGCTTTATCTTGGCCAGGTCGCAGTTGTTAATGAGAACTGTTCTCAACTAGCCTACCTGGTTAAAAAAAGAAATAAAAAAAGGTCAACTCAACACCTTTCTCTGATAGAAAGCCTCCATTCCTGACCCTCCCTGCCCTCATTGAAAAGGGCCTCTTCAGTCGAACCTTGCCTGACGACTCAAACTGAATTCTTCCACTGCTCTATGTTGGTTACATACTTTAAGTAGTTTGTGGTGATGGCAAAATGAGGGGTGTTGTACAAAACAAAGTCATCAGCGATGGGATCATAACCAATCAGAGCATCAAACCGAATCACACATTTTTGAAATGCTGCTTTAGCCACATGGGTTCTGGCTCTGGCCCACCCCATCGGTTTCTGGAACCAATCGGAACGGTTCGAATGTACTTGCCTTCTAGAAATCATCTGGGAGGTACTCAGATCTGGCGTCATTGTGGAGGGCTTGGCGTAGCATTTAGCCGGTGCAAGGAGTCTAGGTAGCCAGGCAAAGTCCAACCTGAATCTTCAATCAGACAATATTCTTGGCAAAGCCAATGAACACAATGGTGTTATGTAATACCACCAATGTCCGTAACGCTATACAAACCATAGCTACATAGCAATAATTATTTTTGCAAAATAACTTTGGAAAAACGTCCAAATATTGTCAGTGCTATGCTTTAAGCAGGGTAGATGGAATTCCTTGGTTATTGTGGTTTTAGTAGGGCAGGTAGCTTAGCGGTTAGAGTGTTAGGCCAGTAATCGAAAGGTCACTAGTTTGCATCCCCGGGCCGACAAGGTGAAAAATCTGTCGATGTGCCCTTGAGTAAGGCACTTAACCCTAATTGCTTCAGGGTTACTGTTGATAATGGCCGACCCTGGCCTTGACCCTACTCTCAGGGGGAGTTGGGATACGCAAAAAGCTAATTTCCAATACACTTTGTACATCTGTGAAATAGGACAACTAGAAGCACCCACCAAATTATTATTCTAGTTAGTCTTTCCCATTCCCACCATCACACAGATCAAATCTAACCTTGTTACTGCCAACATCCCCTCAGTCTTGGACCTTATCTTATCTATGTATCAGCTTTACTGCCCCCCAGAAGGACATTGACTTCCTTACGTCTACAGTACAAAATTAACTCCTGCCAACTTTTCTATTGCCACCATTTACAATAGGACTGAAATTAATTGTCCAGTGAAAATCTCACTTTTAAAAGCTCATAATCTGTTAACTCATACCCAAATAGTGTTATTGACTTGTCAACAACTGGCCAAAAGCGTAAATCAGAGAGAAAACACTTTAAAAACCCTTTCTCAAACTTGTATCTCAAACAGACCGTTTAAAAAATGCTTGCCATTTCCTCATAGAGGATGATATCATGTTTTTGGCCAAGCCACTCATTGGCTCATTAGCTGAGCTGGCCAATCATCTGTTCACTTGTCATGAATATTTTTATTGACCGGTATATGGTCACACAATTCTGTTGTTGGGGTATGCCCACACCACACACTGAAAAGCTGCTTTTTAACATACTTAATTATATATTTTTGAAGGAATACTATTTCACAAATATTGTAATTAATTAAAGATAATATTTCATAGAGATCTGGAAACACTGGACAGCTACTTGATGAGGCAGTTTTATGGCACCAATATCTCTTCTATTTGTTTCTTTAGCCCTCTCCACTCTACAGTAACACCAGACAGTAGTGACTGAGTGCCCAGTTAAAGATAATTAGACAAGGCAGATGGATCCTCGCCAGCATGGTGAACTCCTCTCAAACCATAATTAGTGACTTGACCTATGCCATTGCGCAGAGGGCAAAGGTTAATGATGCGTTCAAAAGTGGGCGACTCGATGAGGAATCCATACTCTAAGTAAAAGGCCATACCTGTCGCCACGAGGGTGGCTCGATAGAGATGCAGGCGTGCAAAATGCCACTGACGGAGTACTTTTCTGCACTAATGACAAAAGTAAACATTGCCAATTTGGTCACAGGTAATGAAATCAATATGTAATCATGGTTGTGAGGTAGGGGGTTTCACAGAAATACATACAGTAAACTGGTGAGGCAACTGCCTTATGATTTAGACAAAAGCTGCTACAGAAAGAAGCAGAACACCTGAAATGAAGAGAGTTAGCCGCTTTCTTCAGTTGCTTGTTCTCAATGTCTATGCATTATATAATGAACAATTTAAACGATTTTACTGAGTTCATATAAGGAAATCAGCCAATTGAAAAAAAATTATTAGGCCCTAATCTATGCATTTCACATGACTGGGCAGGGGCAGAGCCATGGGTAGGCCTGTGAGGGCATAGGCCCACCCACTTTGGAGCCAGGACCAGCCAATCAGAATGAGTTTTTCCCCACAAAAGGGCTTTCTTTATTGGACGTAAATTCTCTTAAACGACGTTGGAGGCGGCTTAAGATAGAGATATGTTTTGAGGGAGCGTGCAATTGGCATTGCTGACTGCAGGAATGACCCCCAGAGCTGTAGCCAGATAATTTAATGTTAATTTCTCTACCATAAGCCGCCTTCAACGTCTTTTTACAGAATTTGGCAGTACGTCCAACCGGCCTCACAACCGCAGACCACGTGTAACCATGCCAGCCCAGGCCATTTACATCTGGCTTTTTCACCTGCGGGAATGTCTGAGACTAGCCACACGTCTGATCTGATTTCTCCATTTTGTGTAGAAAAACTCATTTTGATTGGCTGGTCCTCCCTCCCCAGTGGGTGGGCCTATGCCTCCCCAGGCCCACCCATACCTGCGCCCCTGCCCAGTTATGTGAAATTCATAGATTAGGGCCTAATTAATTTATTTCAATTGACTGAACTGTAACTCAGTAAAATCAATGAAATTATTGCATACACTTTCACGCTCTTCACATACGCTGCTGCTACTCTGTTTGTTATCTATCCTGATTGCCTAGTCACTTTTATCACTAACTACATTTACATATTACCTCAACTACCTTGTATCCCTGCACATTGACTAGGTACAGGTACTCTTTGTATATAGCATCGCTGTTGTTATTTATTGTGTTACTATTTAGTATATATATATTTTTTGTTGTTGTAATTTTCTTACATTTGAACTCTGAATTGTTAACAACGTACCTGTTGACTTACCTGCACAGTCTGCTCTGTCGCAGTCAACAAAGACACCACCCAGAGAGAAATGGATGGGAAACAGAAACATGAGAATCGGAAGGGAAAGGGTGACAACACAGAACATTGATACAGCAGATTGAAAACTGTCTGAGGATACCTGTAAGAAGAGGAGAGAACAGAACACTCACAACCTACCTGTAGATTGCAGATGAATCCAATCCATAGAAAAACATCCAGAGAAATCTTACCCACCCAAAGCAACTCACCTGTAAAATAAATAAGTCGAGGAACCAAATCAAATCTAATGTTTATTTGTCACAGGTGTAGACTTTCCCGCGAAATGCTTACTTACGAGCACTTTCTTAACCAAGTGGAGCTGGTTTCGATGGAAGGTGCGGAACTTCATGGCACCAGACTCTGGACATACTTTATACACAGGTTGTCACTCAATTGCTCTTTGACAACGTAGATTGTTTTCTCCCAGTAGTCGGTCGTAGTACTTTTACCGACTTGCTGTTCTCGGATGCTATTCTGCATGCTTCAGTCATTCCCTCAGCCCACTTCTCAGCATAGCCTGTGGGCGAGTTTGTCTCCTCTTCAACTGTCAGGCCAAACAGCAGGTCTACTGGCAGCCGCCGATGGCGACCGTAAGGCAGATAGGGGGGTGAGAATCCTGTGGACTCGTACAGCTGTATGCATGCACCACTTGTGGAAGGTGTTCTTTCCATCTCTCTTTCTCCTTCTCCAGATTTGTTCTCAAGTTTTGTTGAATCTCTAGGCTGGGTTGCCCTGAAGGTGGTATGGTGATGTTCTTGAGTAACCCACTGCTGTCAGTAGCTGCATGGTTTTGAAGAGCCCGTTCTCAGTTTCTCTATCATGGTCATGGCGCAGCTTCGAGGGGTATCCAAACCTCAGTAGGAAGCTGTTGAAGATTATTTCACCCCACTCATGCATCAGTTTCCTGGTATGGCCATTCACTCATCATCTTTCATCACTGGTTAGCGTTCTGTTAGTCTCTTTCAGCCTCATGAGCTCTCAGATGACTGGATCCTCTCATAATAACACAAACATGTACCACATACTGTACATAGGTTATACCATATTTACGCATGATGCATTACAATGTCCTCTAATGTATAAAAAAACTATTTATCAAATGACAGAGACCTGCTAAGACATATTGTGGAGGGTACAGTAACAAATTATCTTGTGTCCAGAAAAAGGTGACTCAGACTCATATTATGCATATCTATGGAGAAATATCTATAACCATCGATTGCCTTGCTGAGGGAGACAGATTGGAAACCCAGATACTAGACTCTGAAGCAATATCGTAATAAAAAGTTATTTACAAGAAGAGAGATTTAGTTGAATACGATGGCCGAGTTTTTCTCTCTTCAAGTTGTATGCTGTGACAAATGTGCTTGAATGTGTTTGTCACAGCGACTTCACTCTTTAATCAGTAATGTAAGAGTGAAAATAGGATTAATTTCAGTCCGGTGTTCGACAGACAAAAAACAATCAGATACGGAATATCTTGTTTATTGTCATAGAACGAGAATTGTGAGCGTGTAGGTTTGTGTGTGTGTGTGTGTGTGTGTGTGTGTGTGTGTGTGTGTGTGTGTGTGTGTGTGTGTGTGTGTGTGTGTGTGTGTGTGTGTGTGCGTGCGTGCGTGCGTGCGTGCGTGCTCGCACAGGGAAATACATTTGTCTTGGAAGTTGTTTAATGTCATAGAATGAGAATTTCCTCCGAAACTGCTTAATGATCCTTGAATTGAATTTCCTGCTGGTATATCCTTTCACTTTTTGTCTCAACAAAATGTCTATGTCTCAGGGGAAATTGCCTCCTTATATCAGAAATAAAAGGGATGCTTGAAATGAGAGACTCTCTAACTCAAGATGGGATTATATCACACTCCAGGTGGAATCACTGGGAATCACTTTGGACTGCTTGAGTTCATACTTCTTCACAGGTATTATAAATGTATTTGTTTTGAACAAGTAATACATCATTTTTGCAGCTTCACCAACGAATAGTTCTAATGAATGCAACAATACATAACATGCCAAGTTAGACTTAACAAGGAAAGCTGAACCTCAAGGAAGTGTGTTGATTTAGCTGATCATGACATTGTGACGGCCTGTATTATTCAAGTCTACAATGTCCCTTCAAACATGACACCATCCAATCAACAAGAGCTGATTGGGCAGCAGAAGGCAATTCATCTGGACCTCATTCTCACGTGAGAGACATGTTCTGATGTCACTGATGAGGGTGGTGACACACTGACAAGGGCTCCAAGGACTCCACTTGAAGAGCCACATACAAAACGAGGGAGCTTGAAAGAGCCATAAAAGAGACAACAATGTGTGGAATTGAAATGGTTAAATAATGGATTACACACGTCTGTAATTGTATCCATAAAGCAAGGGCGCTTTTTGTTATCAATCACTTTTTTCACAACTTTGGTAACCACGTGTCCATTTTGGTCATTTATCCATCTTGTGAACAGAAGACAAGACAGTATACGAGGTACAGTATGATTTTCTCTCAACACAAGGTATACAGTGGGGAGAACAAGTATTTGATGCACTGACATTTTTGCAGGTTTTCCTACTTACAACGCATGTAGAGGTTTGTAATTTTTATCATAGGTACACTTCAACTGTGAGAGACGGAATCTAAAACAAAAATCCAGAAAATCACATTGTATGATTTTTAAGTAATTATTAGCATTTTATTGCATGACATAAGTATTTGATACATCAGAAAAGCATATTTGGTACAGAAACCTTTGTTTGCAATTACAGAGATCATACGTTTCCTGTAGTTCTTGACCAGGTTTGCACACACTGCAGCAGGGATTTTGGCCCACTCCTCCATGCAGACCTTCTCCAGATCCTTCAGGTTTCGGGGCTGTCGCTGGGCAATACAGACTTTCAGCTCCCTCCAAAGATTTTCTATTGGGTTCAGGTCTGGAGACTGACTAGGCCACTCCAGGACCTTGAGATGCTTCTTACGGAGCCACTCCTTAGTTGCCCTGGCTGTGTGTTTCGGGTCGTTGTCATGCAATAAAATGCAAATTAATTACTTAAAAATCATACAATGTGATAACAACTTTAAGGTTTTTACTTTTTAATTACAGTTTATATTTTTTGTTTTTTTCCCTCGCTCAACTTTTTTCATTCAACTTTTTCACTCCGGACACATTATCTGAAAGTGGTTCGTCAGGACCTCCACCAGCCGAAGCTAAGTGGTAACATTAACACGATGCCTTCTAATTGCAGTCGCTGTACTCATAATATACAGGAGAACGATCACCTTATGGCGAGGATAGCTGTGCTGCAAGCCCAGCTTCAGACGCAATCACTAGGCAAGGGTAATTTCAGTGTAGGAAAGGATGAAACAGCGTCTGTGCCACCAGTAAGTACAGATAGTAACGTTAGTATAAATCCCCTCGCACGGTCCCCGCAGCCGGACAACTTTCTCATGGTTTCTGGAGGGAAATGCTGTAGGAATGCTCAACCGGTGTCGCTCATTCAGCCGACAGAAACTTTCAACCGGTTCTCCCCATTAAGCAGCGAGTCGGAGTCAGAGGCCGAGCCTTCTCTGGTCTCTACTCCTCCCGTTACGGGGTCTGAGACACTGAAGCCTCCCAGCATTAGCTCTGACAAATTGAAAACCCTAGTCATTGGCGACTCCATTACCCGCAGTATTAGACTTAAAACTAATCATCCAGCGATCATACACTGTTTACCAGGGGGCAGGGCTACCGACATTAAGGCTAATCTGAAGATGGTGCTGGCTAAAGCTAAAACTGGAGAGTGGAGAGTGTATAGGGATATTATTATCCACGTCGGCACCAACAATGTTAGGATGAAACAGTCAGAGGTCACCAAGGGCAACATAGCTTCAGCGTGTAAATCAGCAAGAAAGATGTGTCAGCATCGAGTAGTTGTCTCTGGCCCCCTCCCAGTTAGGGGGAGTGATGAGCTCTACAGCAGAGTCTCACAACTCATTCGCTGGTTGAAAACTGTATTCTGCCCCTCCCAAAATATAGAATTTGTAGATAATTGGCCCTCTTTCTGTGACTCACCCACAAATAGGACCAAGCCTGGCCTGTTGAGGAGTGACGGACTCCATCCTAGCTGGAGGGGTGCTCTCATCTTATCTACAAACAAAGACAGGGCTCTAACTCCCCTAGCTCCACAATGAGATCGGGTGCAGGCCAGGCAGCAGGTTGTTAGCCAGCCTGCCAGCTTTGTGGAGTCTACCACTAGCACAGTCAGTGTAGTCAGCTCAGCTATCCCCATTGAGAGCATGTCTGTGCCTTGACCTAGGTTGGGCAAAACTAAACACGGTGGTGTTCGCCTTAGCAATCTCACTGGAATAAAGACCTCCTACATTCCTGGCATTATTGAAAGAGATCGCGATACCTCACATCTCAAAATAGGGCTACTTAATGTTAGATCCCTCACTTCCAGAGCAGTTATAGTCAATAAACTAATCACTGATCATAATGTTGATGTGATTGGCCTGACTGAAACATGGCTTAAGCCAGATGAATTTACCGTGTTAAATGAGGCCTCACCTCCTGGTAACACTAGTGACCATATCCCCCGCGCATCACGAAAAAGGTGGAGGTGTTGCTAACATTTATGATAGCAAATTTCAATTTACAAACCCCCCCAACGTTTTTGTCTTTTGAGCTTCATGTCATAAAATCTATGCAGCCTACCCAATCACTTTTTATAGCTACTGTTTACAGGCCTCCTGGGCTATATACAGCGTTCCTCACTGAGTTCCCTGAATTCCTATCGGAACCTTTAGTCATGGCAGATAATATTCTCATTTTTGGTGACTTTAATATTCACATGGAAGAGTCCACAGACCCACTCCAAAAGGCTTTCGGAGCAATCATCGACTCAGTGGTTTTTGTCCAACATGTCTCCGGACCTACTCACTGCCACAGTCATACTCTGGACCTAGTTTTGTCCCGTGGAATAAATGTTGTGGATCTTAATGTTTTTCCTCATAATCCTGGACTATCTGACCAGCATTTTATTATGTTTGCAATCGCAACAAATAATCTGCTAAGACCCCAACCAAGGATCATCAAAAGTTGTGCTATAAATTCTCAGAGAACCAATATCTTTTGACACCTTGATGAAAATAATCATGGCCTCTAAGCCTTCAAGCTGCATACTGGACCCTATTCCAACTAACCTACTGAAAGAGCTGCTTCCTGTGCTTGGCCCTCCTATGTTGAACATATTAAACGGCTCTCTATCCACATGATGTGTACCACACTCACTAAAAGTGGCAGTAATAAAGCCTCTCTTGAAAAAGCCAAACCTTGACCCAGAAAATATAATAAACTATCGGCCTATATCGAATCTCCCATTCCTCTCAAATAAATTTGCCAAAGCTGTTGCGCAGCAACTCACTGCCTTCCTGATGACAAACAATTTATACAAAACGCTTCAGTCTGGTTTTAAGTCCCATCATTGCACTGAGACGGCACTTGTGAAGGTGGTAAATTACATTTTAATGGCATCAAACCGAGGCTCTGCATCTGTCCTCGTGCTCCTAGACCTTTGTGCTGCTTTTGATACCATCGATCACCACATTATTTTGGAGAGATTGGAAACCCAAATTGGTCTACACGGACAAGTTCTGGCCTGGTTTAGATCTTACCTGTCGGAAAGATATCAGTTTGTCTCTGTGGATGGTTTGTCCTCTGACAAATCAACTGTAAATTTCGGTGTTACTCAAGGTTCCGTTTTAGGACCACTATTGTTTTCACTATATATTTTACCTCTTAGGGATGTTGTTCAGAGACATAATGTTAGCTTACACTGCTATGCGGATGACTCACAGCTGTACATTTCGATGAAACATGATTTCAAGGTTTTACTGCTAACCTACAAAGCATTACATGGGCTTGCTCCTACCAACTTTCCGATTTGGTCCTGCCATACATACGTACGCTATGGTCACAAGACGCAGGCCTCCTCACTGTCCCTAGAATTTCTAAGCAAACAGCTGGAAACAGGACTTTCTCCCATAGAGCTCAATTTTTATGGAATGGTCTGCCTACCCATGTGAGAGACGCAGACTCTGTCTCAACCTTTAAGTCTTTATTGAAGACTCATCTCTTCAGTAGGCCCTATGATTGAGTGTAGTCTGGCCCAGGAGTGTGAAGGTGAACGTAAAGGCACTGGAGCAATGAACTGCCCTTGCTGTCTCTGCCTGGCCGGTTCCCCTCTTTCCACTGGGATTTTCTGCCTCTAACCCTATTACAGGGGCTGAGTCACTGGCTTACTGGTGCTCTTCCATGCCGTCACTTGAGTGGGTTGAGTCACTGACGTGATCTTCCTGTCCGGGTTGGTGCCCCCGCTTGGTTTGTTCCGTGTCGGGGGGCTAGGGTCAGTCTGTTATATTTGGAGTATTTCTCCTCTCTCTTTCTCTCTTTTTCTTTTTCTTTCTCTCTTACTCTCTTTCTTTCTTTCTTTCTTTCTTTCTTTCTTTTTCTCTCTCTCTCTCTCAGAGGACCTAAGCCCTAGGACCATGCCTCAGGACTACCTGGCCTGATGACTACTTGCTTTCCCCAGTCCACCTGGCCATGCTGCTGCTCCAGTTTCAACTGTTCTGCCTGCGGCTATGGAACAATGACCTGTTCACCGGAAGTGCTACCTGTCCCAGCCCTGCTGTTTTCAACTCTCTAGAGACAGCAGAAGTGGTAGAGATACTCTGAATGATTGTCTATGAAAAGCTAAATTACATTTACTCCTGAGGTGTTGACCTGCTGTTGCACCCTCGACAACCACTGTGATTATTATTATTTGACCCTGCTAGTCATCTATGAACATTTGAATATCTTGGCCATGTTCTGTTATAATCTCCACCCGGCACAGCCAGAAGAGGACTGGCCACCCCTCATAGCCTGGTTCCTCTCTAGGTTTCTTCCTAGGTTCTGGCCTTTCTAGGGAGTTTTTCCTAGCCACCGTGCTTCTACACCTGCATTGCTTGCTGTTTGGGGTTTTAGGCTGGGTTTCTGTACAGCACTTTGTGACATCAGCTGATGTAAGAAGGGCTTTATAAATAAATTTGATAGCCCAAGCTATATGTATTTCCTGTAATTTCTCAGACAATTAATTTGTGAACCCAAAATTATATCTGTTTTTTACCCTTACCCTTTTGTACGGTGCACGTTTATCTGAGTTAAACAGAAAAATAAAACAATGAAGGGCCTAATCCGAGTCAGTGATAGTTGACACAACCCACCAGTCACTCATCTCCAGCTCAGACCAAAAACTTTTGGGAGATTAACATTTTTTTAAATTATCTTTGTAATAGCGAGCGAGATTTAGGTAGCTTAACGTCTCTTATGCAGGCAACGGGACAATGGTCACTGATCTCATGAGCAAATGTCCTATTATTTTTTCACATTAAAAGAAGAGCTTATTAATTGATGTCCTCTGTAGTGGACATCAGGATGAGCTAACTATGTTTTTTACTGTAACGTTAAATTTAGCATATTTACTATCAACCGAGTCCTAAATACCACAGGTGTACAGATTTTTTGTTTAAAAAAACATCACCCAAACACATATTTCAATAGATTTTTCATTATTTTTATTATTTTTAAATGTTTTAAATTGAACTTTTATTTCATTTTTAATATAATATATATAAAAATATATAAAAATTGTTGGGTCTCAGAAGGATATTTCACCATTTCTGTGAGCAGTTATCTCGGTAGCTTGCTTACACTGGGATGAGTATTTGGGATGAGTAAAAAAATTAAAGCAATTCTGACTTAATGGACGACTAAATTGTAAGACACAAACATCAACTGTGAGTTGATAAATGCTTTGGTAGCTTGCTTACAGTAGGATGAGTTTTTTTTTCAGAAAAGGTCTATGCTAAAATAATATAATGTTAAATATAGAATGTTAAATATAGAATGTGGACATAGTTCAAACAAACTACATGGTTCAATCAAACTGTTCTCAAGAAAATATTATTTATAATTTCTGCACTTTCATAGAATTGTTTCATCATCTCAATAATCATATTCATTGTCCCTACAGATGTCTGTCTCTGCCTACAACATGAATGTTGTTCAAATGGCCTACTTCAGTCAGTTGATTCTAGCCATCCTTTATGGTTAGTCCTAGTCGGACAGCTTAGTCTCCTATTCAGAGGCCCCCCACTTTTGTTAGTGTCTTATTGTTCAAGGACACGCCAAATACTTATCACCACATCTCGTTCAGCCTATCAGCAGGATTCCCAGGACTTCAGTTTCAGTTGGTCTATACCCCAAGCTCGATGTGTGGTCAGAAACGTGCTTTCTCCAGCCTGATGAGCACTTCCACAGTTTTCCCTCCTGCTGAACTTTTATGTACAGTATGTCTGATGTTTAATTGTGCATCCATCTAAACGAACACATAGTCAATGTCAGTTCTCACTGGACATGATTCTCAGTTATCTGAACCATGAGTGGTCAGATGTGTGTGTGATGTGTGTGTAAATGTGGACATCTTCTTCCGTTAAACTCCCCTTAACCTGGACATCCACCTCGTCCTTGTTCTGACCGGACATTCTGTAGTGGTTGCTACCAGCCTTAAGCCAGCACCTAAGATTTCCTATTACATTCATGGTCCGTCAATTCTCTACAACCCTACCCCTAATTTTCAAATACATTGTAGCTGGCAGGATGTGCTAGACATTTAAATGAATTTGAATGTGTGCAATAACAATGAATATGAACTTCACTTGAGCAAACTTAAAGTGCAAATTTACATCATATACTGTAAATGACAGCCTATATAGACAAACAAAATACTACACTACAGTGCCTTGCGAAAGTATTCGGCCCCCTTGAACTTTCGACCTTTTGCCACATTTCAGGCTTCAAACATAAAGATATAAAACTGTATTTTTTGTGAAGAATCAACAACAAGTGGGACACAATCATGAAGTGGAACGACATTTATTGGATATTTCAAACTTTTTTAACAAATCAAAAACTGAAAAATTAGGCGTGCAAAATTATTCAGCCCCTTTACTTTCAGTGCAGCAAACTCTCTCCAGAAGTTCAGTGAGGATCTCTGAATGATGCAATGTTGACCTAAATGACTAATGATGATAAATACAATCCACCTGTGTGTAATCAAGTCTCCGTATAAATGCACCTGCACTGTGATAGTCTCAGAGGTCCGTTAAAAGCGCAGAGAGCATCATGAAGAACAAGGAACACACCAGGCAGGTCCGAGATACTGTTGTGAAGAAGTTTAAAGCCGGATTTGGATACAAAAAGATTTCCCAAGCTTTAAACATCCCAAGGAGCACTGTGCAAGCGATAATATTGAAATGGAAGGAGTATCAGACCACTGCAAATCTACCAAGACCTGGCCGTCCCTCTAAACTTTCAGCTCATACAAGGAGAAGACTGATCAGAGATGCAGCCAAGAGGCCCATGATCACTCTGGATGAACTGCAGAGATCTACAGCTGAGGTGGGAGACTCTGTCCATAGGACAACAATCAGTCGTATATTGCACAAATCTGGCCTTTATGGAAGAGTGGCAAGAAGAAAGCCATTTCTTAAAGATATCCATAAAAAGTGTCGTTTAAAGTTTGCCACAAGCCACCTGGGAGACACACCAAACATGTGGAAGAAGGTGCTCTGGTCAGATGAAACCAAAATTGAACTTTTTGGCAACAATGCAAAACGTTATGTTTGGCGTAAAAGCAACACAGCTGAACACACCATCCCCATTGTCAAACATGGTGGTGGCAGCATCATGGTTTGGGCCTGCTTTTCTTCAGCAGGGACAGGAAAGATGGTTAAAATTTATGGGAAGATGGATGGAGCCAAATACAGGACCATTCTGGATGAAAACCTGATGGAGTCTGCAAAAGACCTGAGACTGGGACGGAGATTTGTCTTCCAACAAGACAATGATCCAAAACATAAAGCAAAATCTACAATGGAATGGTTCAAAAATAAACATATCCGGGTGTTAGAATGGCCAAATCAAAGTCCAGACCTGAATCCAATCGAGAATCTGTGGAAAGAACTGAAAACTGCTGTTCACAAATGCTCTCCATCCAACCTCACTGAGCTCGAGCTGTTTTGCAAGGAGGAATGGGAAAAAATGTCAGTCTCTCGATGTGCAAAACTGATAGAGACATACCCCAAGCGACTTACAGCTGTAATCGCAGCAAAAGGTGGCGCTACAAAGTATTAACTTAAGGGGGCTGAATAATTTTGCATGCCCAATTTTTCAGTTCTTGATTTGTTAAAAAAGTTTGAAATATCCAATAAATGTCGTTCCACTTCATGATTGTGTCCCACTTGTTGCTGATTCTTCACAAAAAAATACAGTTTTATATCTTTATGTTTGAAGCCTGAAATGTGGCAAAAGGTCGCAAAGTTCAAGGGGGCCGAATACTTTCGCAAGGCACTGTATTTGCATATTGTATTTTAAGCTGTAGTAGGCTACTAAATGTGAGTGAATCTTTTATTTATTTATTTATATTTTTTCCCCTTTTTCGTGGTTTCCAATTGTTAGTAGCTACTATCTTGTCTCATCGCTACAACTCCCGTACGGGCTCGGGAGAGACGAAGGTTGAAAGTCATGTGTCCTCCGATACACAACCCAACCAAGCCACACTGCTTCTTAACACAGCGCGCATCCAACCCGGAAGCCAGCCGCACCAATGTGTCGGAGGATACACCGTGCACCGGGCAACCTGGTTAGCGTGCACTGTCCCCGGCCCGCCACAGGAGGTGCTGGTGCGCGATGAGACAAGGACATCCCTACCGGCCAAACCCTCCCTAACCCGGACGACGCTAGGCCAATTGTGCGCACTTCCGGTCGCGGCCGGTTACGACAGAGCCTGGGCGCAAACCCAGAGTCTCTGGTGGCACAGCTGGCTCTGCAGCATAGCACCCTTAAATACTGCGCCACCCGGGAGGCCCTTATGAGTGAATCTTGAGTGATCTGGCTGAAAAAAAAATATATATAACAATGTTGGGCGCAACAGGTGACAAACTGATTGACAAGTGTGCAACAGACTGAACACTGTAAATCATGAATGAATTAGAATGAAGAATCTATTTCATATGAGTTACACTGTAGTTACTGTGTAGAAAGGCCTACACACATGGTATCTGTGCAACTTAATTTAAAATGTCATTAAATGCCCTCTGGTTTGAATATCTTTTAGTTTTGCTGGGCACTATTTCTCAAGCATATCTTGCCATCACTGTCACATTAAAAGGGAGGATTATTGTTCTAGGTGAGTGTGGCACATGAGAGATCTCCAGCTCAAGGATAAAAACACATCTTGATACTGTTGAGATCAAATGAGCCAGATTACCTGTGACAGCCCCATTGTTGGCCTCTATCTGGGAGACAGCTCGGGATGTCTATGGGGTGACTGACTGCTTAATGATGGGACCAGTAGATTAAGCTCCGTCACCCACGCTATCAGGGCCTACACCCTGCTAATACGATGGATCAGACAGGACTGGGGTGCAGGGGGAAGGGGTGAGGGCGAGGTGACAGAGGACCCTCGGGGTGTGCTCTGTAGTCGCCCATCAGAGATTTCAACAAATCCTCCATCCTCTGACACAAATTACAGCCTTAATATTTACATTTCTTCTCACTTCGGACTCAAAGGATAAGATTGATTGAGCTTAATATGACATATATGTATTTGTAATAGCAGCAATCATCCTTAAGAGTCTATTGATGCACCCGTGTGTCAATCTAAGTAACATAATAAAAAATACTTAAAAATCCATCAGTTTAAGCTAGATATATCAGATAGCATTGTCTGCATGTCATTCCATCGCATCGGCCTATGTCGGCCTTCCCAATCTGCGGTGGAAGGTGACCGAGCTACAGCGATGTTTGTCAGACCATAAGACATCCCGAAAATTGGTCTTCTCACAGAAATGTCTGTAGCGTCCGTTTTGCTCTACGACCCCCGCAAGTGTCACGGGACTTGTCTGAAAGTAATCCATACAAGCGAATGGAAGTATGGAGGTAGTTGTGTACAAACAATAATAAGGTGTTAAATGTGTCCCCCCCCAAAAAAAAATCCCCTGAGCTTTCTTATATCTCCTAGATATAGGACAGACACTTCAAAACCTCATTCCTTAGTATACATTTTTTGCCTGCCTTTTTTTGCCATTTATGAATGTGTTATTCAATGCGTTTCTATAGTTTATAGTAGTAAAGGCCAAATTGTATATCTTTTTTTATACCTAAAGGGGTCCTAAAATTCAAAATCCAATAGCTAAATGATCCATGGTATCACTATCTTAAAGCAATTCTATAATATGAATTGTTTTAAGATGGTCATAAATAACACTTTCTCGTTGTTCCTCAACTACTTTTATCCAATGTAAAAGAAAATACCATTTCAAATGTTGCTACATAAGACTGAATCAAGGTGTGCCATCAGAGTCCCTGGATTCGCGCCCAGGGACTCTGGATAACCGGCCGCGACCGGGAGGTCCGTGGGGCGACGCACAATTGGCCTAGCGTCGTCCGGGTTAGGGAGGGATTGGTCGGTAGGGATCTCCTTGTCTCATCGCGCACCAGCGACTCCTGTGGCGGGCCGGGCGCAGTGCGCGCTAGCCAAGGTTGCCAGGGGCACGGTGTAGCCTCCGACACATTGGTGCAGCTGGCTTCCGGGTTGGATGCGCGCTGTGTTAAGAAGCAGTACCGGCTGGTTGGGTTGTGTATCGGAGGAGGCATGACATTCAGCCTTCGTCTCTCCCGAGCCCGTACGGGAGTTGTAGCAATGAGACAAGATAGTAGCTACTACAACAATTGGATACCACGAAATTGGGGAGAAAAAGGGGTAAAAATTATTTTAAAAAAAGACTAAAAATAAAAATTTAAAAAATAAAAAAATAAAAAGACTGAATCAAGGCGATCGGTCACATATTTGGTTATTTTATTAGGATCCCCATTAGCTGTTGCAAAAGCAGCAGCTACTCTTCCTGGGTTCCACACAAAACATGAAACAACATAATACAGAACATTAATAGACAAGAACAGCTCAAGGACAGAACTACATTAAAAAAATGAAAGGCACACGTAGCCTACATATCAACGCAAACACACAAACTATCTAGGTCAGGGGTTCTTAAACTTTTTCAGCATGGGACCCAAATGAGAAATTCTGTGTTTTCCTGGGACCCAAGCTTAGGAAAATATGCAACTATACGTACGTAAATATTGGTACATTTCATTGCCCTTATGCCTAAAAAAAAATGCAATATAGACAAAAACATATAACAACGAAATACCCATAAATATATTTTCATGTTTATTTTCCCCCATTAAAAACACTCTTACATACCTGTTTAGGTTGGAACTGTTGCTGTTAAAATACAATAAATAATTTCAATCTGAACTGGAATAAACGGATTGATCACATCACACAGATGTATAACAGAACACACACGCACACAGGCTTTTTGATTGTGCAACCCTAAGTAACAGTACAGATGAAAAATAATCTGACCTACTGTACATCTTACTGTTTAAATTATTGATGATAGAAAGTCTACATTGGAACCGTTGCTGTAAAATATTTAAAAAAAAAATCTGAACAGGAATAAACTGATAAGCTGATTGATCACATCACACAGATGTAGACCAGAAAACACACATGAGAGGTGGGCGGCTGGTTGAAGTTTTCAACAAGAATGTCTATTCTGGGCTCAGTTTTAGACAGTGCGACACTGAGGTCCAGCTCAGCATTGACACTGTTTCTGTACTTGAGAACCCTGACTTGCATTGGTATGTGGTGCCAAACTGGATCAGAACATGTACTGCCTTCTCAGTCAGGCAGGAGACCGCTTCCTGCTGCAGATGAGTAACCCAGAACTGTATGAGTGTTTGCATCAAAAAGCATCTTGCTTCAATCAGTTTATTCCAGTTCAGAATAAAAAGTATAACAGCAACAGTTCCAACCTAGATAATTTCTACAGTAAAATGTACAGTAGGCCTGATCATTTTTCATCTTCATCTGCACTGTTTCTTAGGGTTGCAGTATCAGTAGCTAGTTATCTTGCTTTGGCTAACGTTAGCTATTAGCTGTGTTACTTTACAAGGCTAGGGGATTGTTTGAAAGGAAAACTCACATCTACTACTATGAGAGATAGTACTCCCTTATTCTGTTTATGATCACCTGTTATAAATTGACAACAATGCCTTCCTAGTTGACTTACATTTCCACTTTCGAAGCACTGTTTCCTGAAGCATTCTGCCCTGTTCTGAAATAACTCCCTTGGTTTACCGTAAAGTTGTGCCTGGATGTTTGGTCAGGACATGTCGTTTTATTAATTTGTTCGTTTTGAGAAACTCATTACTAAGCACCCACACAAAACATTGTGGGCGCTCCTCGTTATTTCTCAAAGTTTGTATGAAAGAGACAAAAAGTCATCACTGTATTTGTGTTTCATGACGACTGAGCTCAGTCAGAACTTGTGGCTATTATGAGTCCATTTCATGACAGCGGTGAGTGATGGCGAGTGGGAATAACAAGTCAGTGGCTTGAACGACAGCAATGCAGCGTGTGGGCCATGGATCAATCTTCAAGAAAACTGCACAAAAAAATATCTGGTAAACCGCGAAGCCACACGGGCATCTCCCTCTACCTCACCCACTCGTGTAGCTGCCAAACTGAGCAGAGACCGCAGATTAACAGAGATCGCACTGAACCGAGAGCGCAGCTGCACTTGGACAAATCAATTCCAGTAATGAATGAAATAATTATGCATTTACGTCGCGCCCCACCATTAACAAGTCCGCAACCCACTTTGGGTCACAACCCATACTTTAAGAAACGCTGATCTAGGTCAAGTAGGGGAGAGGCGTTGTGCCGTGAGGTGTTGCTTTATCTGTTTTTTTTAAAACCAGGTTCGCTGGTAATTTGAGCAATATGAGATGGAACGGAGTTCCATAATACTGTATACTTTCTTGAATTTGTTCTGGATTTGGGGACTGTGAAAAGGCCCCTGGTGGCATGTCTGGTGGGGTAAGTGTGTGTGTCAGAGCTGTGTGTATGTTGACTATGCAAACAATTTGGGATTTTCAACACATTAATGTTCCTTATAAAAAGAAGAAGTCTTAGCCAAGAGATCATGGCATGCGTAGTATTTATATCAGCCCTCTGATTACAATGAAAAGCAAGATGTGCTGCTCTGTTCTGGGCCAGCTGCAGCTTAACTAGGTCTTTCCTTGCACCACTGGACCACACGACTGAATATCAATCAAGATTAGACTAAACTAGAGCCTGCAGAACTTGCTTTTTGGAGTGTGGTGCATCTCTTTATTACCGACAGACCTCTCCCCGTCTTTACAACCACTGAATCTATATATTTTGACCATGACAGTTTACAATCTAAGGTAATGGCAAGTAAATTAATCGCTTCAACTTGTTCAACAGCCACACCATTCATTACCAGATTCAGCTGAGGTCTAGAACTTAAGGAATGATTTGTACGAATTACAATGCTCTTAGTTTTAGAGATGTTCAGGACCAGTTTATTACTGGCCACCCATTCCAAAACAGATTGCGACTCTTTGTTAAGGGTTTCAGTGACTTTCTTAGCTGTGGTTGTTGATGTGTATATGGTTTAATCATCAACATACATGGACACACAATCTTTGTTTAATGCCAGTGGCAGGTCATTGGTAAAAATAGAAAAGAGTAGAGGGCCTAGAGAACTGCCCTGCAGTACACCACACTTTACATGTTTGACATTAAAGAAGCATCCATTAAAGAAAACCCTTTGAGTTCTGTTAGATAGATTACCATATCGTAGATTAAGAGCTGAGGTTGAAAAGCCATAACATATGTTCTCAACAACAGGTTATGGTCAATAATATCAAAGGCTGCACTGAAATCCACCAGTACAGCTCCCACAATCTTATTATCAATTTCTTTCAACCAATCATCAGTCATTTGTGTCTGTGCAGTACATGTTGAGTACCCTTCTCTATAAGCATGCTAATTTGTTTACAGAGAAATAGCATTGTATTTGGTCAAACACCATTTTTTCCAACAGTTTGCTAAGAGCTGGCAGCAAACTTATAGGTATGATGTTAGAACCATTAAAGACCGCTTTTACCACTCTTGAGTAGCAGAATTACTTTGGCCTCCATCCAGGCCTGAGGACAAAGACATTCCTCTAGGCTCAGATTAACGATTTGACAGGTAGGAGTGGCTATAGAGTCAGCTACCATCCTCAGTAGCTTTCCATCTATATTGTCAATGCAGGAGGTTTGTCATTATTGATCGATAACCATTTTTCCACCTCTCCCACACTAACTTTACAAAATTCCAACTTGCAATGCTTTTCTTTCATTATTTTTTTTATACATGAATATGATGGCTCACTGTTCGTTGTTGGCATTTTCTGCCTAAGTCTGCCCACTTTGGCAATTAAGTAATCATTAAAATAACTGGCAACATCAAATGGTTTTGTGATGAATAAGCCATCTGATTTGATGAAAGGTGGAGTTGAATTTGTCTTTCTGCCCATAATTTCATTTAAAGTACATTTAAAGTAGTTTTTTTCCATCATTCTAGCCATATCATTGATATTGGCTTCATAATACAGTTTCTTCTTCTTTTTGCTGGGTTCAGTCACATAATCTCAATTTGCAGTAAGTCAGCCAGTCAGATGTGCAGACAGACTTATTAGCCTCTCCTTTTTCCCCCATCTCTTTCAACCATATAATTTTTCAATTCCTCATCAATCCATGGAGCCTTAACAATTCTAACAGTCAGTTTCTTAACAGGTGCATGTTTATCAATAATTGGAAGAAGCCATTTCCTAAATTCATCAAGTGTCTGGATGCTCCCTATTAATCACATCAGACCAACAAACATCATCCACATAAAAGTCACAGCAAAACATTTTGTATGATCTCTTATACACTATTTTAGGCCCAGCTGTTAGAACTTTGGATTACCTGGATATAGCCTCTATATTGTGATCACTGCATCCAATGGATGTGGATACAGCTTTAGTTCTACAATATTAGTAAACATGTGATCAATACATGTGGATGATCTTGTTCCTGTAGTGTTTGTAAACACCCTAGTAAATTGATTAATAACCTGAACCAGATTACAGGCACTGGTTACGGTAAGAATCTTCCTCTTGAGCGGACAACTTGATTAAAACCAGTCAATATTCAGGTCGCCAAGACAGTAGACCTCTGTGTTTACATCACATACATTATCAATCATGTCACACATTATTTAGATGCTGACTGTTCACACTTGGTGGCCTATAGCAACACCCCCTCCCCCAAAAAAAGGCTTTAGATGTGCCAAGTGAACCTGCAACCACAGCACTTCAACAACACTTGACAGAAGCTCTTCTCTAAGCATTACAGGGATATAGCTCTGAATATATACAGCAACACCTCCCCCATAAGCATTTATGTCTCTTCTATAGATGTTCTATCCTTGCATTGCTACTGCTGTATAATCAAATAAATTATCTAAGTAAGTCTCAGAAATGGCTAACATATAAATGCTATCTGATGTTAGCAAGTTATTGATTTCATGAACCATATTTCTAAGGCTACATATATTATTAATATGGGCTATTTTCAGCCCTTTCCTGGGTAACTCATCAGAGATATACACAATACTGAAAGGAGCAAAGAAAGCAAGATAAAAAATATATATACATTCAGCAGTTCATTAATCAATTGGCGTATGTGTGCACTGCGGGGTTGAAGCTACGAACCCATAGGCTTGGCTCTCTCATCCCTTGCAGGCTTCTGAGAGGGAGGGTGGACAATGAGTCTGTCATAGCAAATGTAAGCAATGTCCCCATGCGCTCGGGCAGCTTTCATGGCTGGGATAAGTTATTTTCTCTTCTAATACCCCCCCCCCCAACAGCTTAGACTTTTAGAGGTTTTAAACACATATGTTTCATATCCGATTGGGGTATGTCCATTTATAATTAACTGATGGGCAGGATTCATTCATTAAATTCATGAATAAAGGGTTTTGGTCAGCCTCATTAGTAATTCACATGGTTAATCAATCAGTCAAGTCTAATGAGTTTTTATATAGTATAAGGTGTCAGATTCCAGTTAATGTTTTATGTTCACACCATACTACAGTATAATCTGATGTCACCTGCTATACACAGGTCACATAAATGGGCATATAGCGGAACATGCATTTCAGTGTGTCATTCTCAAAACCTCCAGTACCTCTGGAAGCATGATCAATGCCTCATGTAGTAACCCATCCATTGAAGGATTACATGATACAGAATGGACCTACAGTATTCTTGAAATATTTCCCTGTCTTGTCATAAACTGCATAACTTGGTGCATATACAGTACCATTGAGTCAAGGCCGGGAGTCAGGTTCCCCAAAAGCATGAACTCTTTTCAAATTAAATTCCAAAGTAAAAAGTACCTTACTGTAGAAATTACATGATTTAATTTGTGCTCTTTAGAAGTCATACGATGGCACTTCCCATTCACTCTTTATATTGTTGTAAATATACCCGAGGCTCATCACTTCGGTAAATCTACCCTGGATTGAAATGAATTCTCCCACCACAGAAGCCCCTTAAGGCATTTTGTGACTACGTAGCTGTCATTGATGAACTCCCAGAGTTCCAGAGGCAGGTTTTCAGCTCAAGCACACAAAATTGTGTGTGACAAACTCCTGCAAGCAACTTCTGAAAAAAATAAACCAACCAACAGATAAACAGATTAAGGGCATGTCTATGTCTGACAAGCAGTCAAAGGTTAATAATGGTGGTGTATATATGGCAACAATTGTAGCCTTGCGTAATTCATGCAGGGATTATTTTACCTTATCTGGATAGGAGCTTTGCATGCCTTTCCATATTTTTTGAATTCATTACAGGCCCATTAGTGGGCAAACCCGTCGGGAGGAGAGACATCAGGGCCCATTCAGTGTGGGTGTCTTTTGTTCCTCCAAATGCCAAGCACTTAAACCAGCACGATGTCACCGCTGTGGATCCTTTCCATGGGGGGATAGGTGGAGGTCAGACAATGACTTAAAAGCGAGGGAGACAGGAGCCAGACAAGATCACATAGGAGGTGAAGACACTCAGGAGGTCTCGGGCAATCTTTCTTAATGTGACGAGGAAATTGGCAACGGTAAATAAATGAATGAATCTACTTCCCCTCCACCTCATACCCTCCCAAGCCATTCTCTGTCCTCAGTGCATGGAAGAGGCTGCTGGGATTTTTTCAATATTGAACAACAGGAAAGTCCAGTAGACCTACTTTGTAATACAAACTACAGTTAAAGGTAGACTCGGCTAAATGACGTTGCCACGAGCTGCACCACAGATATTGAGATGCAAGACTTCGCTCACACAGTCATAAAAAAAAAATGAGTTGCAGGTGTTGGGTTGTCTTAGTTATATAGCCCGTATACTGTATATAGCCAAGTTATCGTTACTCATTGTGTATTTATTCCTTGTATTATTATTATTATTTTTCTGTTATTTATCTTCATTTTTAAAATCTTTGCATTGTTGGGAAGGGCCTGTAAGTAAGCATTTCACTGTTAGTTTACACCTGTTGTTTACAAAGCATGTGACAAATAACATTTGATTGATTTAGTTGGGTTGTTTTCTTTAAAAACTGCTGGGTTATTGATGTTGGGTCAAATCAAAACAAATAAAATGGTATGTGTCACATGTTTCATTAACAACAGGTGTAGACTAACAGTGAAATGCTTACTTACAGGACCTTCCCAACAATGCAGAGATTTAAAAAAAATAATAATAATAGAGAAATAGTAATGCAAGGAATAAATACACAATGAGTAAGTTAGTTACGGGCCCTTCCCCTCAAAATACAGGGTTACTGTTGCTGGGTTATTGAGATATGACTCACTGGGCCAGTTCAGAAGACTGGCGGCTTGGTTTAGTAGGGGCATGGCTTTCAGCTAGTTCTTTTTAGCTACCCATGAGAGTAAATGTCATTCCTGTTCATATGTCTGCTGTATAGTTCTGACATGCTAAGGTTGAACATTGACATTTTTGTCGCTTCAATGAGGCTTGCTAAAGTGTAGGAGTTCCCTAGAAGCCTATGTAAATCCCATTGTTGAGATACAGTAAGCTGGTATACTTTATTATAATATGTAATAAATCATATTCATATTATAGAAGAGGGTCCCTAACTGGAGGCCTGTGTGCTGAATTTTTCTCACGGGTAGTTTTATTTGGCCCCTCACGTTTTTAGGGCAAAAAATAAATAAATATAATGTATTCTTTTCTTGCATTTTCATTGTTGGACATAAAAGACTAACACCAGAAAATCGGCTCGAAGTGATTTTCATTTTGGAAATCTGTTCCCAAATATTCCCACACGCTATAGAGAGAGGTGACCGTACATACAAATGTAAGCAAGATTTGAAATAATATTTTTGTCAAATACTACATCTGTTTGGGCTTCTTGCGGTCAATTTGCAGTCTGCAAATGACTTGTAATTATGTTTTTTAAATATTTTTTTGTAAATCTCTGCATTGTTGGGAAGGGCCTGTGAGTAAGCATTTCACTGTTAGTCTACACCTGTTGTTTATGATGCATGTGACAAATAACATTTGATTGATTGAAAACTGCTGGGTTATTGATGTTGGGTCAGCCACTCAATAGGAGCTTCGTCTTTGTTTCTGCCAGCATGTATTTGGAAGGACAACATGTACAGCATTTCAGCAGAAACAAAGCCACTGACCTTCATTCCCCCTGTCCAACTGCCTGGTCATAGCCTCCCATCCAGTGATTTGTCCTTCACTTTGGTCTAATGCACAGAAACAACACAATACGCAGTATGTTTAAGTCACAATCCAGAAAAG
Source organism: Oncorhynchus clarkii lewisi (assembly GCF_045791955.1). Taxonomy (NCBI): domain Eukaryota; kingdom Metazoa; phylum Chordata; class Actinopteri; order Salmoniformes; family Salmonidae; genus Oncorhynchus; species Oncorhynchus clarkii. The sequence goes on from NC_092148.1 coordinate 23,725,714, forward strand.
CCCTGACACATTACAAACACTGTGCCTAACAAATTGATTAAACTGTTATTTTGAATGAACAAGTCTTTCGTTTTTGAAGGCGTAGAGAAAAGCTATATCAAAATGATTTCCATATGCTTATTAACGCCTGGAGTGCAGATGTGCATGAAGCGATGGTGTTGATGTTTTAACTGCTACTGGTATGGCTTCTGTTTTATTGCCCTGGAGCGCTTATTCAAATGAGGCCTCTGTAGTATCATTAAAGTTGTGTGTGTATTTCTCTCTCTCTGTGTGTGTGTGTGTGTGTGTGTGTGTGTGTGTGTGTGTGTGTGTGTGTGTGTGTGTGTGTGTGTGTGTGTGTGTGTGTGTGTGTGTGTGACAGAGAGGGAGAGAGAAAGAGCGAGAGCCTCTAATGTCATCACATAATTGCCTTTTGAACATGAAACCTTTCTCTGAGAGCCTTCAGCTGTAAAATGATGAATTTGTTTAATCTGCTGAGGGGGAGCTTGACAGGCCGACAGGACATAGCAGGAGCCCCATGGTTTACTATTAGAATGGAAACATGCCACGAACATATTAGGTCACACAAAGGAACTTAAAAACATAGAATTTCATATCAGGAGAATTCTATAAGAAAAACTAGTAGGCTGGCCCTGAGGACATAAATGTATCTACTGGAATGAACTTCTATCATTTGTGGTGTGGTTTAGTTGAATACTGAAAAAGCATACAATGAAATCCATTATTATAAAAATTGACATTATCCAACTCAATTCTACAAACCATTAACGTCATGTCCAATATCAAACCCTCACACTCAACCCAAAAAACAAGGTTGGATCTGAGAACATTATGATAGCAGGATGTTGTAAGGGCAGCGAAGTGTCCTTGGACCACAAATGTAATCTTGTAGTTCCTGTGGCGTAGAAACTTTAATAGATAGTATGTAGTAATAGCCTGCACTTGCATGACACACAGCCAGTCTGATGCCTACATATGATGACTGTAATGCATCACATCACAGACCAGGTCTATGAAACCACCCACTGTGAGACAGTTGACCCTTTCCTGTCCTCTCCCTGCACCGCACTAAAGTATACGACATCCTGTCATTGACATGGCTGTATTTCATCACATATACCACATATCCCATATTTGTGTGAATCACATTCCATTTACTGGCTTGACCATATATAGGATGGTCCATTCAGGAGGCAGGAATATGGGCAGAAGTTAGGTTAGGTTTTGCTAGTTCTATTTCCTCAGCTTTCTTTCATTTGAAAGGGTGATTGCATGAATGTATGTTATAAATCTTGTAAGATTGTAAAAGCTGACAATCACTCACTGCCTGTCTGCCTGCCTCTCTCTCGCTCTCTCTCCCTCCCTCTGTAGTTTGAAATGTGCTGGCATTGAGGAGTAAATTAAAACAGCAAACACAATGGGAGGAACGTCAGCGTGTTAAACGAGTCGGTAATTACCTTCTCTGTTCACCAGCGGGAAGCCGTTTTGAGGGACATAAATTATTCCAACTCTGCTTCAGCTTTCATTTACCACTCATTGTTAAAGGAAGAGAATGGTTTACTACAGAGTTAAGTGCATTCTGCTGATTTCCAATATAAACTCAGTAGAGAGTGAATTAAAGAGTAATCTATGATGGTGATGATAATGCTTTCCTTGGCAGGGTAGTACTAATGCCTACTTAGGGCTATGAACAAAACAATGCAACTTTAGACTTACTTTAAATTTCTCTCAATAAGTTTAAATTAGACATTGACAAATAATAGTACAATTATTTGAATTCAAATTAGATGTTCAACGCCAGTGGACTTTATTTTAACTAAACAAACATCCCATTGAAAAGCATGGTGCATAGTTATTCCCCTTGCTTGAATAATACTCACATCTCCAATTGGTTTTCTCATCCTTCCCTCAGTTCAACAGAATCTGATTAAAAACATAAAAACAAATGGGATTCTAAAGTATTTCAATTAAATGTTCGACAAAATGCCTTGTATTTAAGTATTTGTTGTTGTAGTGGGGACAGTGACATGGGGTGGCAGGGTACCCTAGTGGTTAGAGCGGTGGACTAGTAACCGGAAGGTTCCAAGTTCAATCCCCCGAGCTGACAAGGTACAAATCTGTCATTCTGCCCCTGAACAGGCAGTTAACCCACTGTTCCTAGGCCGTCATTGAAAATAAGAATTTGTTCTTTACTGACTTGCCTAGTTAAATAAAGGTCAAATAAAAAATATTATTCTTTAAGGATTTTTTTTTGTTTAGCTCACATAACATAATTCATACATTACGGTGTCTGTAATAGAATAAACATGGCAAAAACAAACGTAGACAGTAGCAATGTTTCCATTAACTTGTCCAGTGATTTTTTTTTTGACATTTAGAAAGTACGCATTAAAAAAAGATGCAACAATTGCCTGCAGGGGTACATTTCCATTTAGCTATCTTGTGTCGATAAAAAGAGCTGGACTGTAAGTGCAATTCTCACAACTGTTTTATAGGACATCACAACTCTATTGCATGTATGCAAAATGTAGTAACTCACCCAAAACATTTAATTCATGCTTCAAAACCTAGTTATTGTGTCAGTAAATTGGCCAATGTCACCAAAATGATACGTTTTTTTGTCATCTGATCAAAATGTTGAGATGTTTTTGTCACCATGCAGTCAACCCTGGAAATATTTGTTAAATACAAATGTCAGTTTTGTTGTACTGTTTTGTTGACACTGACTGCTTACTGTACTATTAAAGAATGCCAGTTTTGTCCAGCTGAATGCTATTGTGTATTATACTGAATTTTTAGATACTGATTTGAACAGTAGGTAAAAGTTAACTGGGAAAGTCAATACTGTACAATACTGTAGTACACAGAAAAAGGATATGCACATTTGTAAGTACAGTACAAGTATTTTTGTAGCAATGTGTTACATGTAAACAGAAAATGACATATTTCTTACATGTAAAGTCATATATAGTGAACAGAAAATGACATATTTCTTACATGTAAAGTCATATATAGTGAACAGAAAATGACATATTTCTTACATGTAAAGTCATATATAGTGAACAGAAAATGACATATTTCTTACATGTAAAGTCATATATAGTGAACAGAAAATGACATATTTCTTACATGTAAAGTCATATATAGTGAACAGAAAATGACATATTTCTTACATGTAAAGTCATATATAGTGAACAGAAAATGACATATTTCTTACATGTAAAGTCATATATAGTGAACAGAAAATGACATATTTCTTACATGTAAAGTCATATATAGTGAACAGAAAATGACATATTTCTTACATGTAAAGTCATATATAGTGAACAGAAAATGACATATTTCTTACATGTAAAGTCATATATAGTGAACAGAAAATTTGGCACAAAATGACATCCATGCAAAAAAATTTATGTAAACCCTCAACGATGAAAAAACCTGTGGTAGTTCTGTAAAAAGCAAACAAACAACACTACACCTTCCCATCTTCTTGGTGGACATCCTGTCACTCTTGTTGGTCTGGCCAGAGTTTTTTGTCAACGTCACATCTGATTATTCCCTTGCAATGCACCAGGGGAAAAATCTCCTTGCGTGGCGCAACCATCCACTGCACTGTTTGCTTGTGATGTCCTCACAAGCAGCATTCATGGCATTTAACGGAGACATCTGCCCGATAGTCATATACTTTCCACCTCCATGCTGAACATAACCTCTTCTATCAGATTCAGGAATGGGGAGGATGGTGGAAGCAACTCCATTGTTATCCTTTCATGAGCCGCAAACCTTTCCCTAACAATGTTGGTTCGGTGGAAGCTGACATTATCCCACACAATTACATAATTTGGCAAATCTGGTCTAACTAAACCTCTTTCGTGTTCTGGTATTAGGTCTCTGTAAAGTGTATTTAGGAAGGCCAGGAGAAGCTGAGTGTTATAGGGCCCAATGTGTGGAATATGTATGCTCACACCGTTTTCATAAATGGCAGCACACGTTGTAATTATGCCCCCAAGTTGGCCTGGTGTGCCAATTGTGGCTCGATGTCCAATGAGATTGCGGCCACGTCTCCTGCCTTTGGCCGGACTGAACCCAGCCTCGTCCACAAAAACAAGAATGTGACATTTCATGTCCTTTCAGCTCCATTATTCTCTATATAGTAACACAGAAACAAAATATAGAGTTAGTTTTACGTAGCCTATTCTAGAATGAGACAGTTTAGTTAAGTAGAAGTGTTTTCTGTTCTTATGGGTATCTACAACTTCAAGAAGTATATACAAGCATCATTGAAGTACAGTAAAACTCCCTGTGCACACCAATGGTTTACCTGGACATACTGCTACCGCAGCTCCTTCACTCTGTCACTATTCCTCTCAAATGGCACCTTGTAGAATTGTTTCATAGTTATTTTATTTCAAAACTCTGTCTATAGTGGAAATGCTGACAGAATTGATATTTACGAAGACATTGTTGTCAGTTATGATTACACTTTGGATCTCTCTTAGCCTGATGGAATTGTTGGCTATGACCATGTTGCAAATTTCTTGTTCTTGCTAATGACTGAATACTGCTGCTCTGCCATCAGAATGAGGTCGTTGTGCAGTCTTATATATGACATGTAGGATTCACAAATAGATCATGTTACAGATGTATGAGGAATATACAGTAATACAGCACAATTTCAATACAATATAATATCATGATCTATTTGTGAATTCTAAATGTATTTGGCTAAGGTGTATGTTAACTTCTGACTTGAACTGTAAGTGTAAATTGCTAAATTGTAATTACTTCGCCACTATTGGTCTATTTATTGCCTTATCGCCTTACTGCATTTGCACATACTGTATACAGATTTTTTTATTGTGTTATTGACTGTACAATTCTTTATCCCATGTGGAACTCAATGTTGTTTTTGTCGCACAGCTTTGCTTTATCTTGGCCAGGGCGCAGTTGTAAATGAGAACTTGTTCTCAACTGGCATACCTGGTTAAATAAAGGTGAAATAAAAAAATACAAATAAAAAAAGTCAGGACAATCCTTATCCTGCAAAGAAATCTACTTTTAATCATAAAAAAAAGTATATTTAGCAAGCATTAGACATTTAGAATTAAATGTGGACTGGAGCTTTATAGTTGCATGGTGACATCAAGTGCCCTGCATACTTTCAAAAATGTCTCCTATATCGGCCCTTTCCATTTTTTTGCGACATTGCTTTTGTCTAATAAACCTGGGTCAATGGAAACCTGCCTAGTAGTAAATGATTTCTATAGCTTCCAAAATATTTTTTACAACGGTGGGGAAGTGTCAAGATGGAGGCGCAGTGGCTTCAAAACGACATCCCCTGTCAGTCATCTAGTGTATATATAAATCATTGCTGCAGATGGTTGCAGTTGTTTTGCAAGGACCACAGGAGTTTAGACCTGCCATAGATTGGGCGCGTTCGAGTGGATCACTTTTGTCACTTTTTGCCGTCGTTGGTCATCACCTTCCAAAGTGTGTTGCATTATGGGGATAAATATTGTCCAACTTGCAGAAACTTGCAGTTGACTGCATTCAGAATTTCATGGCCTTTGATCATGCAGTCGTCATGAACTTTACAAAACTCCGATGATGACATGACGACTGAATCCGATGACGACATGACGACTGAATCCGATGACGACATGACGACTGAATCCGATGACGACATGACGACTGAATCCGATGACGACATGACAACTGCATAAACCTTACAAAAAACATGCGATCAAAGGTCATGAAACTTTGACTGCAGTCAACAGCACGTTTCTGCAGTTGCTCTTCACCAACTTCGTCCTGCAGCCATCGCCTGCATTGTGGGAGGCTCAATTGTCAACCAATAATTAGGGTGTTTTTTGTTTGACCAAAGAAGTGAACCAACTTTGTGCGACTCATGTATACAATCGACAAATGAATGTGATATTTGAGGCTCTCTCTAACCAATTAATAGTACAATATATATATATATATATATATACAAATAGTACAATATTTTTACAGTTTGTGAGTGTGCGGTACGGGTGTTGGAAACATGTTCATTTCGACATTACACTGAGCCATGTTCCACTCAGCCTTTCTGTTGGAAAACCACATCCGTGTCCAACTTTCTGCTGTTGCAGATGCACCTCACTCGATTTCACTCCTCGACTTGAGTCTGCAGTCGGTTGCTTCAGCCTTCCCACTCAAACGAGCCCATTAGCATTAGCATGAGTCTGCACGTAAATGACTTACTGGCATCTTTCTAGAAGTCAAAGGGTCTTGAGCTATTAGCAAAACTCCAGGTGGCTGAGTTGATACCTGAGACTGCAGTTTGAACAGACCCCAGAGCAGAAGCACTTGGTGGAAACATTTTAATCAAGAAGAATGTTGTGATTTTGATTCCTGCTGCATATTTTGCTGTTATGCCAAGGATTTTTCAGTCAATTAATGTACGTTGACCTTTTCAAAGAGCATGAGGTTGGTTCACCATTTGGCTCCAATGAATGATTGGAATACTTGATTTTTTTTCACAGCAAAAATGTGGAATATTCATGAAAGGTTACTGGTTCAAGTACCTGAGCTAACAAATCTGTTGATGTGCTCTTGAGCATGGTACCTAAACCTAATTTGCTCTAGAGGTGCTGTACTACTATGGCTGACCATGTAAAACAACACATTTCACTGCACCTATCTGGTGTATGTGACAATAAAACATCTTTAGACAATGGCTTGACTTGACTGTGAGGTTCTCTGATGGGATTTTGACTTTGAGCGACTTTAACTTTGAGAAACGTAAAGATTTGGAAGCCATGGAATCTACAAGTTAATAGTAATATGTTGGATTAATGCCTCCATCTCTACCAAAGATAAAAGTTAAAGAAAAGGAATAAATCAAATGAAACTGTATTTATGGTGCATTTAAAGTTTGATGTGATTTAGTCATTTTTTTTAGCTTAGAATTTTGATTGAAATGGCGATGTGAATCCAAAACAGCGGCAGGGTAGCCTAGTGGTTAAAGCTTTGAACTAGGAACCGGAAGGTTGCAAGTTCAAACCCCCGAGCTGACAAGGTACAAATCTGTCATTCTGCCCCTGAACAGGCAGTTAAACCCACTAGGCCGTCATTGAAAATAAGAATTTGTTCATAACTGACTTGCCTAGTTAAACAAAGGTAAAAATATATATATATATCAGTTATTAAATTGTAGACAAACTGGAATTAAAGCCAGACTCAGTGGCAGATGGAGCTATCCAAGCAGAAGATCTCCTTCAAAAGTTTCAGAACATCTCCTTCAAAAGTTTATATTTGGTTGCGTTGACAACAAAACACAAAATTACATCCAAAACAAAATTACATCCAGTAGTTTTGAAAGTGGTGCTCACGAGCCAAAAATGTTCCCTGTTTTTTGTGTACTACGTCATCCAATTGTGTCCTATGTCATCCATTTTCTGTCATATGTTAGGAATTTTGCAATTTGTGTGATATCATACGATTTTTGCTATTCATGATATGCTACGAATCCAATTTGTGTCATATGTAAAAAAAAATGTTTTGCTCAAGATCCCGGAGTGCATCTTTAACTTGTGGACAAGTAAAAAAATATATATGTTAGATTCACGTCTCCATCTCAACCAAAAATACAAGTTGAAGAATAGGATTAAGCCAGTGGCTCAGATGGAATTATCCAAGAAGTAGATACATCTCCTTTAATTGTTGATATTTTATTGTGATGTCAACCAAACACAATTCAATATGACTTTTGTAAGACAGTAAATAGCCTGATGTTAAGGCTATCTTACAAACAAATGTAACAGTATTTATTCAACCTTAAAAGAGGAGTAACACATCCATGGCCACATTTTGAGGTTACTGTAGCAATAAATGTTTTCTTATGTAATCATAGAATGTATGCATGTTCAGGGTCGCAGATCTGTGGAAATCTTCACCATTGCTATAATAATCTACACATAAAATGGCATTTTTCACTTGCTCCATGTACTTTAATGTAATCTCAACTAACTGCAATCCAGGTCATTTGGTTGTGCTATTAGATGAAGCACAGTGATAACATATTAAGTTGTTGTATATGTAAACAAAATATGACATTATATTCCAATTTTAACTTTGGTGTGCTTTTAAATGGTTGAAAGCATAGTTATAACACACTGGGAATCAAACACATTTTTGGCTGTCTTTTTGAGTGGGTGAAAATAGGTTGGAATCTCATTGTTCAAAGTATCTACCAAATATTACCCAATTCTCCACATTGAAATGACTCGGATAGGATAGGCCTACAGTACTACTATATAAATGCTGCAGTACAGGATTTACTGCCACAGGGAGACACAACACTGAACAGAGCCTAGGATTGAATGCTCATCAGTGAGAGTAAAATAATTGCTTGCATTTACACATGAGAGAGGAAAATTAGGCACTCACTTGTATACCTGAAAACCAGCATCCCTTAAAAAAAAAAGAAATCCTTCAACATACATAATCAATTGATGTCAAATCAAATCAAAGTTTATTGGTCGCGTCCAGTTTCGCATGTCTTGAATGCAATGTTATATTTAAACCTCTCTGATACGCCTCCCTTGCATGTCATTTGAACTGCCAACTTGAGTCCTTGGATTTGTGTATGGTAACATTATGCAGGAGGGCACCCTTTATTTGTCATCCAGCCTTTTGGCAGAAATATAAAACTTCAGATGTCCTAAGTCAGCTGTTTTAATGTAAATGTGAATGGATCCATCATTGTTGCTGTTCCATTAACAGTCAGTGATTAAAACATAGCTCTTGGGTTTAACTCAAACCCTGCGATATAGTCATTGTTGCTTTTTTTCGGTATCCATTTCAGCACTGCGTTCAGCAAGCCGTCTCCCTCAGGCCACATGTCACTGAGGCCAAACTCAAGGAGAAATCCATTGTTCTCTCTCTCACTCTCTCTCTCTACCCCTCTCTGACAGAGTCAATGTCTTTATTTAGAAACTGAATTACTGTGAGGAATCAGTGCCAAAGGGCAGGACGCAAGGCTGTGTCGATACTAGCACTGGGAAGTAGAAACACAGAGGTGTGTGTGTGTGTGTGTGTGTGTGTGTGTGTGTGTGTGTGTGTGTGTGTGTGTGTGTGTGTGTGTGTGTGTGTGTGTGTGTGTGTGTGTGTATTAGAGTAATGTTATAGATGGAGACAACAAATTAAGAGAGTGTGCCATGCTGCATATAGAGTGGGGCAGAATAGAAATAGGGAAGAAATAGAAAATAGAAAGGGGATCATATGGAGACTGATAGAAAATAGAAAGGGGATCATATGGAGACTGATAGAAAATGGAAAGGGGATCATTGCATCTCCAATCCAAAATTAAGTCTAGACTCGGCTTCCTATATCGCAACAAAGCATCCTTCACTCATGCTGCCAAACATACCCTCGTAAAACTGACCATCCTACCGATCCTCGACTTCGGTGATGTCATCTATAAAATAGCCTCCAACACTCTACTCAACAAACTGGATGCAGTCTATCACAGTGCCATCCGTTTTGTCACCAGAGCCCCATACACTACCCACCATTGCGACCTGTACGCTCTCGTTGGTTGGCCCTCGCTTCATACTCGTCGCCAAACCCACTGGCAACAGGTTATCTACAAGTCTCTGCTAGGTAAAGCCCCGCCTTATCTCAGCTCACTGGTCACCATAGCAGCACCCACTCGTAGCACGCGCTCCAGCAGGTACAGTGCCTTGCGAAAGTATTCGGCCCCCTTGAACTTTGCGACCTTTTGCCACATTTCAGGCTTCAAACATAAAGATATACAACTGTATTTTTTGTGAAGAATCAACAACAAGTGGGACACAATCATGAAGTGGAACGACATTTATTGGATATTTCAAACTTTTTTAACAAATCAAAAACGGAAAAATTGGGCGTGCAAAATTATTCAGCCCCTTTACTTTCAGTGCAGTAAACTCTCTCCAGAAGTTCAGTGAGGATCTCTGAATGATCCAATGTTGACCTAAATGACTAATGATGATAAATACAATCCACCTGTGTGTAATCAAGTCTCCGTATAAATGCACCTGCACTGTGATAGTCTCAGAGGTCCGTTAAAAGCGCAGAGAGCATCATGAAGAACAAGGAACACACCAGGCAGGTCCGAGATACTGTTGTGAAGAAGTTTAAAGCTGGATTTGGATACAAAAATATTTCCCAAGCTTTAAACATCCCAAGGAGCACTGTGCAAGCGATAATATTGAAATGGAAGGAGTATCAGACCACTGCAAATCTACCAAGACCTGGCCGTCCCTCTAAACTTTCAGCTCATACAAGGAGAAGACTGATCAGAGATGCAGCCAAGAGGCCCATGATCACTCTGGATGAACTGCAGAGATCTACAGCTGAGGTGGGAGACTCTGTCCATAGGACAACAATCAGTCGTATATTGCACAAATATGGCCTTTATGGAAGAGTGGCAAGAAGAAAGCCATTTCTTAAAGATATCCATAAAAAGTGTCGTTTAAAGTTTGCCACAAGCCACCTGGGAGACACACCAAACATGTGGAAGAAGGTGCTCTGGTCAGATGAAACCAAAATTGAACTTTTTGGCAACAATGCAAAACGTTATGTTTGGCGTAAAAGCAACACAGCTGAACACACCATCCCCACTGTCAAACATGGTGGTGGCAGCATCATGGTTTGGGCCTGCTTTTCTTCAGCAGGGACAGGGAAGATGGTTAAAATTGATGGGAAGATGGATGGAGCCAAATACAGGACCATTCTGGAAGAAAACCTGATGGAGTCTGCAAAAGACCTGAGACTGGGACGGAGATTTGTCTTCCAACAAGACAATGATCCAAAACATAAAGCAAAATCTACAATGGAATGGTTCAAAAATAAACATATCCAGGTGTTAGAATGGCCAAGTCAAAGTCCAGACCTGAATCCAATCGAGAATCTGTGGAAAGAACTGAAAACTGCTGTTCACAAATGCTCTCCATCCAACCTCACTGAGCTCGAGCTGTTTTGCAAGGAGGAATGGGAAAAGAATTCTGTCTCTCGATGTGCAAAACTGATAGAGACATACCCCAAGCGACTTACAGCTGTAATCGCAGCAAAAGGTGGCGCTACAAAGTATCAACTTAAGGGGGCTGAATAATTTTGCACACCCAATTTTTCAGTTTTTGATTTGTTAAAAAAGTTTGAAATATCCAATAAATGTCATTCCACTTCATGATTGTGTCCCACTTGTTGTTGATTCTTCACAAAAAAATACAGTTTTATATCTTTATGTTTGAAGCCTGAAATGTGGCAAAAGGTCGCAAAGTTCAAGGGGGCCGAATACTTTCGCAAGGCACTGTACAGGTTATATACAAAGAGTACTGGTACCGAGTCAATGTATTGGGGTACGAGGTAGTCGGGGTGATTGAGGTAATATGTACATGTAGGTTTGGTTAGGTTAGGTGATTGATTGAGGTAATATGTACATGTAGGTTTGGTTAGGTGATTGATTGAGGTAATATGAACATGTAGGTTTGGTTAGGTGATTGATTGAGGTAATATGTACATGTAGGTTTGGTTAGGTGATCGATTGAGATAATATGTACATGTAGGTTTGGTTAGGTGATTGAGGTAATATGTACAGGTAGGTTTGGTTAGGTGATTGAGGTAATATGTACATGTAGGTTTGGTTAGGTGATTGAGGTAATATGTACATGTAGGTAGGGGCTGAAAAGCAGAAAGTCCAGGTAGCCGTTTACTGTGACTTGGGTGGCTGGAGTCTATGACAATTTTTAGGGCCTTCCTCTGACACCACCTATTATAGAGGTCTTGGATGGCAGGGAGCTCGGCCCCAGTGATGTACTGGGCCGTACACACTCCATGTGGTGTCACCCACCTCGTGTCACACTGTCCCCTTCCCCCTACCTCACCGGGTGTCGCTATGTATTGATCCAACTCTGCCTGTCAGAAGGCTGAGAGAGCTATGGACAGGTGAGTCCTTGACTATTGACAGGTCTATATAGTCACAAGTGTCCATTATCGATAGGAACTGTTCAGTAGAGTGTCTGTAACAGCTGTTGATGGTGACAAAGTGATAGGTGAATCAATGGAGAGATTGGGCTATAATCACCATCTGGAGTGGGGAATATTCACACACATCACATGCACACATGCACACATGCACACAGGCAGGCAGGCAGGCAGGCAGGCAGGCAGGCAGGCAGGCAGGCAGGCAGGCAGGCAGGCAGGCAGGCAGGCACACAAACACACACATTTTATCTTATAAAAACAGCATTCTAAAGTGAATCTCCATGATTCCACAACCATACATATACTAACACAAAAAACAACACTAACGTACATCCAAATACATTCAGAACGTGTACCAACCCATGTACACACACACACAAATGCACACGCACGCACACACATACATACGGTATATGCTGTTTAGCAGTGCTGTTTAAATCTTAACTACAAGGCTGGCTGGAATTGCTTTCTTGTCCTGGGGGGAGATTGTTTCATCCAGGAGAGGGCTGTTTGCATTGTTCCCTTATTCTGCACAGCCATTCTCCATCTGATCAGCAGCTCTGATACAGAGGCAATGAATGAATGCCCACCACTACTGAGCATTCATCCTGAACACTGGGAGGGGAAAACCAGAGGAGAACCAGTGAGAACCAGATGAAAACAGTGAGAACCATTAATGGGCTAAAGAGTAGCAGAACCTTTCAGCTAAGGAGCAAATGGGAGAAATGCTAAAAGAGATAATGAACATTTCTTGTTAATTTAGAAAATAATGTATTTTGCATAGGCAGCAATAGGAGTTTGCCAATAGGAAAAACCCATTCAAAGAATATGTTAAGGGGGATTTATCTGTTTTAGGGTCACGTTCAATAATCATCTTATTTTTGCAGCGCATGTGAAATGAAACTGCAATTTGCTTTGCAGAAACGTTAAACAATAGGAGGTCCCTCCAAGAACCAAATAATCAAATCAGTGTTGTGTCTCACCGTGGCTTTAATAACGGTCTCACAGAGCCTGGATGTCATTTCACAGTGCCTCAATAAGGGAGAAGACTAAAGACTGTGATAATGATGATGATAATAACTAGATGCATCTTTTAGCCAGCCGCTTCCCAGGAGCAATCCTGCCTCCTGGCAAAATATAATACAGGTACACTGGGAAAGAGGGGAAGGGAGGGGAAGAAGCAAGGCGGGGTGACAAATCACAAAAACAATTCCTGGCCAGGAAATGAGCGTTTAGCCTTGCCAGTCAACCCACTGGAGGAATGGATGCATGTGGATATTCACAGGAGGATGCGATGCGGTTATAGCAGGAGAATATTTGCGAATTTCTCAAACTGTTGCGTTTGTGTAGTTGACTAGATCATTTGATGGATAAGAACTGAGGGATGTTAGTATGACTGATGATTGCAGAATCTCATCTCAAAGAAGAGACACATGGGAACATTTTCCCTGTTTGCATTTAATTTCGAGGACAGTATGCTGTGCATGCCTTTTCAAATGCTTCGCTCAACTCAGCGTCAATCTAGACAGTGAGTTGGTGGTGCCACCAGTGTCAACCAGCCAGACAGTCACCATGGCGCATGCATCTGGTGAACATCACGAGTCACGGCGTCGGCAGCTGGAAATGCCAGACGGGCATTGGGCAGGGGGTAGACCCCATAGTGGTGGTGTTCAGCAACTGTGTCCCAACCCCCGACACAAGCCAGAGGCAGAACTAACCAACACAGCAGGGATTAGAGGGAGGGAAACAGGTCTCACACAAGTCTCATATGGTTCTGCTCACTGTCGGAATCTATAGCAGAACAACACAAATAGGGCCCCTAACCAGGGTTTCCAAACGGCATTGCAGTGTGACACAAATAGTAAAAGCTCCAATACATTTCCTCAATAATTACCCTCAAACAGCCAACAACATCTCCCATCTCCAACATCTGATTGACATGTATTTGCCTGTGTAGTCATGAGGAATGACAGGATGAAAGATGCAGCAAAGCTGTAATTACCGATGATCAGGCATCAGAGGAAAGAGACGCTGGAGTCTCAACTGATCCATCAGGTTTTAGATTTGTGCTTGGCCCTATCCGACGTGATAAATTACCCAACTGGCAAACTCAATCAGAAACCTATTCAATCACAAGCTTGTTACCAGATTCAGATTCACATGAAATTAAAAACGATTGATGTCAGCACACAAAGAATAGCCCGCAATTACAAACAACATCGTTCATTTTTGATTAAATGTTATGTGACGTAGGAGCTCCAGTCCGCTCACACTAGTCGCCACTCAACTCCATCTTAAACCGTGGAGTTGAGTTTAATCGGCTAGTTATACCGTGCATTTGGCGAATAGTAAAATCTCATTAATCAAATGTTCAGGGCAGAGCAATACGACAGCTGTTGCCTCTGTTATCATTAGTTCAGGAATTAACACAGATGTCCCTCCAAGGACAGAGCCATATAAATATAAATCCTCGGTTTCTCTCCTGTTATCCTGCTCTCCTCTACCTCTTCTCTACCCTCAGCTCTTCACTCCTTTATCACCTATATCTTCCTCCTCTTTCTTTCCTCTGCTCTCCTCATTGCTCTCTCATCTTGTTCTCTCCTCTTATCTCCCCTCTTCTAGACTCTCTCTTCTCATTCTCACTCAGGCAGTTCAGCTAACACTGTCCATGGTGCTGAAATCAACCTTGCCGCCCATCTCAATGCACCGCTCCCTAAGCACGTGTGTGTGTGTGTGAAAGTGCGTGTGTGCGTGTGTGTATATGTGTGTACACTCTGTCCGTGTCTGTACTGACGAAAAAACAAGTCAATGGCCATGTCTTCGTGACTATACTTACAGTACTATATTATGTAACATGGGATAATTACACAATTAAATTAATGATAGTGACAGTCCATTGAAAGAACACAGTTTACCCTTGTCATAAGGATAGTAAAGACACGACACACTGTTAGCTAAATGTTCGGATTAGGAAAACATTTCATACACATTTTGGTGGGACATAGAAGGTGCTATGACAGCTCATATGTATAACTCTGTATTCGTTGCACACTAAGCAAGGTCTCACTAAATGATATATTCTTATATACTTTTCATTTTAAAGGGACTTCCTGGATAAAGAATCAAATAAATCCAATCAAATACTGTTTAATACAGCAGGAAGTTGAATACAGTGTACTTCAGCTAAGGGATGTGCCTGTTGTCCCTCTTCTCAGCGTTTATGGAAGGTGAACATCGCCTGACAAACCATCAGGAACTCATTATCATTGAAACCCCAAATACGTTTACATAATGTGTCGCTAAACTAGGGCGATCTCATTTAAAGCTGGATTGAATAATCCTACCCATTATACTGTCCACCCTAATCTAATGATCTTGTACCTGGGCCGTCTGGATTAGCTCAAATCAAATCAAAATGGAACATGATGTCCAGAGAGGTATCCTTAAATGTCCCCAGAGGGTCAGACTGTTTACCAACTCAGGCCACATACTAAAATACCCTGTACAAGAAAAAGGTGACTGTCTTTGCGATCATGGCCATGTAATCACTCTAAATTACTTCTCACCTGACCTCTGTCTTCACTGTTCAAACCAATGTGTAGTGAGCATTTAGTTCAAATTTGAAGTCTAACTTTCTTATGGAGTTCAATCCATTCATTTCAAAATGAGTCCACCATGTCAAACAAATACCTCTATTTATTCAAGATAGTTGAATGTTTTATTTAATGATGACAGCCTTGGTAATGACATCAGGCTTGGTAATAGGCAGATGGTTCAGTGGCATTATATGACAAATCGTTCTCATTTATGGTGATTTACCTAAAAATAAGGTATATTTGGTATATTTGGCTGCTGGTGCCATTGGCTGCCAGCATGAGTCCAATATCAACATGCTAATGTAAGGACCACAATGGAAATAAGTTGCAAACTTGTTTGTGATGATCTTAAACGTTGTGTATCCACTTACAGAGCTCAGTTGTGTTTTTAAATGGTCAAATAAATGAAACCAAATCAAAATGTTCTGCCTTAGATAGTATGTCCCCTCTTCTCATGTCTATGTTTACAAATAAAACTCAGAATTCATCACAACTGTATCGGTTTCTCGAGTCCAAAAACACATATTTATTGACCTTTGTTAGCTTTAAGGGTACAGAAATGTGCTCTGCATGCACACACTGAATGAGAGGCTGCCAGTGGTAGGAGAGGAAGTACTTATGTAACCCCTTCCTGTGTACCCGTCCTGTGAATCAGCTACCCCCTGGCAAAATCAGTAGGCTGGGTCAGAGAGGTTAACCAATGGGGCACCAAGCTGCTGAGACAGGCACTTTATAAACAAGAAACACTTTGACAGGATCGGTGAAAGGGGACAGAGGGGAGGTTATGGTTTTCAGTTACTGCACAGCGGAGATTGGGAGCGATTGATTATGAAAATCAGTTGGAGTGAGGGAGGAGAAAAGAGAAAAGGGGAGAGAGGAGAGGAGGAAGAGGATGTGGATTACAATGAAAGGACAAAGAGGTGGTGACAGAGACATATTACAGGCCTGTCTTAAGACTGCTGCCTTGGACAGGAATTAGAACTACATTTGTCCACAGCACTACATGAAGGGGGGAGGGAGTTGTAGTGTATAGGAGAAAGCCTCCGCACACTGCTGAATCCTGGAAGGAACAGTACAGTGCCTCATGAGACTGACCTTGAGAATGATGTTAAAGTCACAATGAATATCAATACATGATAACATATTACCAATATTAACCATTCTAAGGCCCTAGTCTCTGATACAGTAGAAAAGCAAATTGACCATGTTTTTGCTTTGTTGTTTGACCCCCTATTTTAATATTCAGCAAGAGGATTGCATGATAATTAATATGTGAATCATATTCCACACTATGTTGAATTGTAAGAAGATAGAAAGTGGACATAGATATTTTTATGGATAAACGTGATAATTGCATGAATAATGACACTGTCAAAATTGATAATTGAATGTTCTACTACAGGCCTGTATGTCTCTGTGGTCAGGTTACAACCTTGACAATAAAACAAATAGACATGATCGTTTCAACCAGCTTTAGTCTTCATTCCTAGAGACAGTATCATCACATGAGAGAATGACTGTGATGTCTAACAACACACAGAGGATTTGCACCTTTTCCAGGTCATCCTCTGTACCTCCCCAGAACATAACAAATAAACCTATTTTTGGCTACTGTCCCAGAATGCACCTGGCTGATTGACTGACAGGCTCTTTACTGAGGATGTTAACGGAGAAGGCGCTGGTGCATTTATATACATGTAAGCTAGCCCGCTCGCTGAAGCCACGCCAGTAACAAATAATTCCTCACGTTGACAGGTTGCCATCTCTCCTAATTTCCGGCAGACTGTGCCGACATATTTGCATTCGGCTCGGATTAAACAGCTGCAAGAAATCTGCTCCCAATCAATTTTCCAAAGGAAAACACTGGGGCCCTGTTCACCCATTTCTCCCCCTACAGAAGATACTGCCATCCATCTAAAACAGACAAGAGGGTGCACTGGTCCTAGGGGAGATAACTCGGGAAACAACCTGTGCAGGAACATAAAGCCACAGCAAACCGATACAATCGTGCGCACGCCCGCACACACACACACACACACACACACACACACACACACACACACCAATGACTGTATATAAACGCACGCATGCATACACACACAATCGTGAGTGCGCACACACACACACATGCGCACATACACAATCATGCACATAATAGCACACAAAGATGCCTACACACACTTACTCAAAAGCACAGACTCACACACTTTGTGAAGAAAGTCACCCTAACGCACACGCTAACACAATAAATATATGATCAGCAATATAAAGAAAAGATCTATGGTTGTCAAAACAAATCATTAGCCTTGCGACCAACCCCTCCCTAAAAAATACATGAGTCAGCTGCTACGTTTGCATACCCATTGATGCACATTATTGATAGCAAAATGTTCAAGGCATTTCAATGAGGGAGCATTCATTCTTGGCGTTATCAGTAATAGAGAACACCAAGGGAGGAGAGAAGCATTAAAGAAACAGTCAAGACAGAACATCTATTAGATACCGTCAGTCTCAACCAGACCAGCTGCTCAGGAAAGAGCATACATGTGGTCATGTAGTCACAAAAACTGTTTGAAGTCTGTTTTGTCTGTATTTTCTCCTGTCTGATTTGGCATCTTAATGCCACAATGGATACCATTGACAAAGCACCGGTTTCATGAATGAATGCACCACGCTTTCTCTCTCTCATGGTGAGGGTGGCTCTGTTGGGGTGGTGATATCAGGGTTAGACAGGTGTTATTCATAGGACTGGCTTTATCCCTAATGCGATAAAGGAGTTTATTTTTGGAGGTCACTCAGTGTCTGGCGCAGTGAGTGGATTTGGGATATGGCCAGAGCTACCTCTAGTGGAGAGAAATCAGAACTAACTTCATTCATTTGGAGTAGGAAAATGTTTGGTATGGGGTTCTTCTGTGCTATTTTTACTGAATGGTTGGATAAGGCTTTTAATACACAACACGTTCACTTTGTGAGTGCAAAATGGTAGAGATCTGTTACAGTAAGTTAATAAACTGTTCTCTAAAACAATACAGCCTTACAAATTAAAATGACATATAAAGTCATATCAAAGTGTAATAATTACATATACAAATAATTATTGTCTGGAACAAAATGAGTTTATTGTGAAATTGGCTTGATGCTGTGATGTTTAAAACAGTGATAGAAAATAATCAGATACTGTAACCTGGAGGATAGCCAATATAGTTTCTGCTTCCAAGTCCAAAGACAGTATGAATGTGCCCTTGAATAGGGTACATAACCTGTTGGCACAGACAAATATGTGGCTGGATAAATTAAAAGTGTGCCTTGGAACAGCAGCAGTTGCCAAACATAGAAATTGAAGTCATTAATCACTATTGCTGTGCCCATAATCCTGTTCTTTCCTAGGTCAAAATCTCAAAATCTCCCAATGTACATAAAGAAGATGGGCAAAGACTTCTATGCTGTTCCAGGTTGACATGACATGGACAGCTAACTGTTCCCTTTGTATCATTCAGGTGTTGCTTGACTGAGTGGTTTTATGACGAAGGTGCAGAGGAGACCCCAGTGGTCACTGGTAAAGCGTTGACAGTCATTCAACCTCTCCAGGCCCACCAGGGTGATGCCATGTGGGCTGACCTTTGACCCCTCGCCGGCCTGCCTCAGGAAGATGCGGTCGAAGCGCAGGCGTGCGGGGAAAGGGAGGTCCTTGTTGTCATTGGTGACACAGTCCCAGGTGTACCGGCAGTCTTCCGGCTGGCCCAGGGACTCCCATACGTCACAGATGTTCTCGGGTAGACCGCCCTGGTTCTTCACCTGGAAACACACACAGACACGTTGCAGACATACACACATGATGTACATGTCAAACACATCGCTCCCTCTCTCTGTCTCACCTCCCAGTCCCTGAGGTTGGTGTCTCCCCCAAAGATGACGCTGTGGTCCTGGGGCTGCTCCCTCATTGTCTTCCACACCGTCCTCAGCTGGTTCTGGCGTTCCAGGGATCGGGGCTTCATGCTCTCCATGTGGGACGTCATCACACACAACGGATGGCCAAGGAAAGAAACCTGGTCAGTGACAGAGAGAGCAGAGAGACACTGAGTAAGGGCAGAATCGTAACTTGAGATCTGCACGTGTAACTTGAATATCTGTGCACATTTTCTATTACTTAATGAAATTTGATGGAATGAGAGACGACAGGAAAAGATAAAGCAAGGTACAGAGAGTGTTCTTACATGGGCCATAAGCAGGTTTCTCCTCATCTCTGTTGTAGGGTAATTCACTATGCTACTCTCCAGAAGTTGAACTCTGGACTTCCTCAGCAGTATGGCAGTGAAATAGCTTCTGTCACTACCTGGGATGAACCATATCAACATAACACAGGAAGGATAACCATAAACACAGTACATAATTACAGTCATATAATCCACAATAGCATTGATGTCATACTGAGAGATTGATTATTTAAAAAAATATTATTAAAGAAATGTAATTTTTATAATGTTATTGCTTACCCGGCAACACATGATACGGCTTCAGAACCTGCTGTAAAACCTGGTAAATTGGTGAAATAACCTCTTGCAGTAGCACAATGTCGGGGTGGTACCTTCAAGGGAGAAAGAACATGAGAAATCAACACAATGCTATTTCACTGCTTAATATGTTGTTTAATGACTCGTAAACATATCATTCTGTTCTGTGACTTGACCAGGCAGTTAATGAAAAAAAAGAACATTGTTTTTGATGGAAAATAAAGTTTCATATGTGCAGTTTTAAAAGGGAGGGTAAAACTAATTTACTCTGTGACAAAAGTGAATAAGAAAATTGTGCCGAAGATGAACCTAAGACAGACTTCATCTCATTAACTGTGACGACTGTCTCCCTCCTATTGGTCACAGTTCTCTACACGCAGTGGGGGGGGGTTACGGGAATGACACACAAACTTCTCATCCTAAAAACTATATGATGAAATGTGTTGTGTGTTGATGTGACTCACTTGATCAGGTAGTCCAGTAGCCTTGAGAGACGTTCCTTGATATCGTTCAGGTCCAGGCCATCTATGTTCCAGGTCAGAAGGGAAAGTTTGTTTGGATCTCCCTTTTTCTTAGGTTTGTCCTCGTCTGGAGATGACTGTGATGACTGATCTGGATGTTTAGGTAATAACTGTTGTGGAGATGACTGTTGTGGAGATGACTGATCTGGTGATGACTGGTGTGGAAATGACGGATCTGGTGATGACTGGTGTGGAGATGACGGATCTGGATGATCTGGTGATGACTGTTGTGGAGATGACTGATCTGTGGATAACCGGGTTGGAGGACCCTGATCTGGATGTGGTTGGGCTTCAGTTGGCTGGTCCTTTGACTGGGTTAGGGAGAGATGGTCTAAAGGTGGTTGGGATAGGTTAGGGTGCACTGGATTGGGTTGCTCTGGTTGGGCTTGATTGGGTAGCGCTGAAGGGAGCGTGGCTGGGTTTTGATGCCCTGTAAGTGGTTGGGCAGGGTTACGTTGTGCTGGTTTGGGTGTCTCTGGTTTGGGTTGCTCCGGGATAGGTTGCTCTTGTGTAGGTTTCTCTCGATTAGATTGCCCTAAGGGTGGGTCAGCTTGCACTGATGGGGATTGGGCTGGGCTAGATTCCTCTGATTGTGATTGAACCAGGACAGACTGCAATGGGGCAAATTTGTCCATCTCTCCCTCCTTGTCCTCCATCTTCTTGGCACTCCTCTTTTTCTTTCCTCTCTTCTTTCTCCCCTTGGAATTTCCAGGGGCTGTAACCTGATGGAGGGAGTCACTCGTCTGGTTCTCATTGCCATCTGCTGGCCTGTTTATGTAGGTATCATAAGAGGATCACAAGAGAGGTATTAATCAATTATGAATGGGAAAATAGACTGACTTTACAAAATGCCAGACACCTATAATAATATGGCCTCTGATTTAGTAGATGCTTTCTTTAATCCAAAGACATCGCTAACATGATTCAGTGCTGTATGTGGCTCGTGCAGGAATCAAACCCACCACATACCAGGTGTTGTCACACCGTGCCCCCGACAGAGCCTATAACCTATCGTAAACATATCTGGCTTGTCACTTACCTTTCCACTGAGTCTTGTTTCTTGTCCCCCATCTCTGTTCACCTTTTCACTTTTACACAACCATGAGAACAAAAACTGCATTCAGCTCCACTTACTCCAAATACGGTGACATGTAAGTTAGGCTGCTTACTTAACACTACATGCTATATAGTAATGCAGATTTTCAAATTCAGACTATAAAATAAATAGAACTATTTTCATGACAGACCATGGATTGCAGTAGAAGTTCAGACTGGAAACTTTGGTTTCGATTCTCCGTAAATACGCCCCTTCTCGGGAGAAACCATGCAGTCACTGGGTGAAACGGAAAGTGTCCAGACAAGGGCCGCACAATAATAATAATAATAATAATAGGTGTTATAATTGTTTGTTGTTGTTTTGCTTGGGGGGGATGTCATTTATGTACCAGCTCTGTTTATGTACCAGCTCTGTTGATAGTCCTGTTTGAACATCGAATAAATATATGGATTAAAACAAGTATCAAATTATATAAGAATAATTGTTATGTTCTGTTAATTACTGATGTCCCCTTTAAGGATGGAGCACCCTTGGTCATGCGCAGTATTGTTCTATGTTATTCTGGTACTAACTAGTTTGAGTAAATGTGAAGCTCCAGTTCAATTGCTTGTATTCCGAGTCTTTCTTATTACATAAATAAGTACTAAGTGTTAAGACACTACAATAATAATAGGTATAATGTTGATAATGGCGTATATGTATAATATGCCTATACCCATAAGGTTAATTATCGTTCAACATGAAATTATTCAGTATACAGTACGAGTCAAAAGTTTGAACACACCTATTCATTCCAGGGGTTTTGTTTATTTTGACTATTTCATACATTGTAGAACAATAGTGAAGACATCAAAACTATGAAATAACACATATGGAATCATGTGGTAACCAAAAAAAGAGTTAAACAAATTATTAGCATGCTACCACAGCATTCTGCGGCCATACGTCATCCCATCTGGTTTGCGCTTAGTGGGACTATCATTTGTTTTTCAACAGGACAATGACCCAAAACACACCTCCAGGCTGTGTAAGGGCTATTTGAACAAGGAGAGTGATGGAGTGCTGCTGTAGCCGGTGCTATACTACACCGCTGTAACTCTGCGTTGTGTGTGGTTGATAGAGACCATAAACGTGGACTTTGGAGATCAGGTAGTTTTAATCAAGCAGAACTGACTCTCTGCATCTTGCATCTGCATCCAAAAGAAAATAAAACATTTGTAGAGCACATCTGTTCTGAGAATCGTCGCCTCTTTCTCTCTCAGTGCATCAAAATGATTTTTGGAATACAAAAATTAATACACTCTCTCCTTATTATACATAACATATTTTACATTGATAAAACCACATACCTGCATCCAAAAGAAAATACAACATTTGTAGAGCACATCTGTTCTGAGAATCGTCGCCTCTTTCTACAACAGATGCACAATAGGAGGGACTGGGATCATTCGAGGAGCTAGCCATCGTTCACACATACAATAGCCTGCTAATACCTTAGCTAGCTATTAACCACATGTTGAATTCAGAATGTTGATATCATCCTAAAAAGTACAATTACAAGTGCATCTTAACAATACCATCCACTTATGAGTAACCTCTAAATATACATCATTATTCATGAACAAAACATTGTGTGTATGACTTTGTACTTAAAAGAATCAAACTTTTCTGAAGACAGAAAAAGCGTGCCTACCTCTCTCAGTGCATCAAAATGATTTGAGCACGAGCACGCCGGGTAAAACGTAAGTACACACTCCCCTTCTCCCAGGATGCAGGCATGCATAACAAATCAACACAACATATTGATATATGAACCTAGTGAAATTCACATAGTACTTTAACAACTGTTACACTGCATCAGATGACCTGGCATCTACAATCACCCGACCTCAACCCAAATGAGATGGTTTGGGATGAGTTGGACCGCAGAGTGAAAGAAAAGCAGCCAACAAGTGATCAGCATATGTGGAAACTCCTTCAAGACTGTTGGAAAAGCATTCCTCGTGAAGCTGGTTGAGAGAATGCAGAGGGTGTGCAAAGATGTCATTAAAGCAAAGGGTGGCTACTTTGAAGAATCTCAACTGTAAAATATATATTTTGATTTGTTTAACACTTTTTTGGTTACTACATAATTCCATATGTTATTTCATAGTTTTGAAGTCTTAATTATTATTCTACAATGTTGAAAATAGTAAAAAATTAAGAAAAACCCTTGAATGAGTAGGTGTGTCAAATCTTTTGACTGGTACTGTATATTGAAGATATCTCGTCCCCATCCCCTTGCATGGAAGGCAAGCCACCGAGGCCAGGCAGTGATGGTGAGCATCATGACATGAGCATCATCATGACATGAGCAGCCTTTCCCCGAATATCAGTGCGCACTAATTTTGCTCAGCTGCAGATAAAATTGCCTCTCGAGACACACCACCACCCAGCCGGCTGCGCCCAAAAGAGCTACAAAGGATGTCTACTGGTAACAGCAGCAGGGGAACAGCGGAGAAGGATGGTACAGTAGCTGGCGTGAACAAGACAGTGGCATCCGAGCCGAGCTAAGCGTATTTCGACTGCACCAGTGTCTGAGCTCCGGGAAATTACACCCCCTAATTTGTCTTTTCGGCTGGAACAACGACGTTCACTTCTAACGCTATTTGGATTCATTTTTGCACCCTTCATCATTGGTGAGTGTCTCACGTGTAGCTACATCTTTCGCAAGTGCTGTATGAGCAGTATCAGGTATGAGCAGTAACAGGTATGAGCAGTAACAGTGCCGGAGGGCTGCTTTGAATAGTTGAACTGCTCTGGCTTGCTCGGTGGTGTCTATTTCAATTCGATATCCTGTTGTTTTAGGCTACACATTCGAACCATGTTATCCCCTCAACAACCGTGAGGTTAGTAGGTTAATGACGTTGGCTTCTAGAATAATGTAGCAGACCCCAGTCTAGAAAAAAAAGTTGGTGTAACTGACAGTTAGACTTACAGGTTATGTCGTTGTCTTTCGTTTGAATTGTTTACGTGTCTGCTGTGCGCGGGAAATGATAATACAAGCGGAACTACGTAGCTAATACTGTTGTAACGGGGATCCTTATTGTAGCAACAAACTTTTGGAGGGAAGGCAATCCTGCGCCGCGTTAGCTAAGTTTTCATGTCATCGGGTGTAGTTCATAAAGGTTGAAGAGTGTATGTTAGGATGAAGTGTGAATTCACGCCAGGAATAATAAGTGTGAAGTTTGATTTCCTCCCTTCTGTAATAAGCAGCCAATGAGGTATTTTTTCCTTTATTCATGTGTTTAATCTGAACCCGTTATAAAGCCGGTTAAACTGTTATGTATGTAAGCACTTCAGAGTTATACCAAGCTAATAAGTCACTCGTAAGATAAGGTTGTAAGAGTGTGCTTAACTGTATTTTTCATTTACTTTATAGTTCTCACGGAAGGTGATAATTCTGACTAAAACTACAGAATAAAGCCGCCAGTTAAAATCAAGGAACGGTTGTGCTCGTGGTTACTGAAGGGAGCTACAGTTGGTTGCGTCAATATCAAAGGCCTCATAAAACCCTTTTTCTCCACTACCTCTCTCGCCGAGGGTAGTCGCTGTCCTTGGTGGTGAAACAGCGTTTTATAATATAGGGGATTGGGAGAAAGTAAAGGAAATCAGCTTGTTGACTTTATTGGATGTAGTGTTTTAGTGCGACCACTCATTACCAATATGTTAGGGTTACTCATGATTAAGTCATTGATTGATTAATGAGTTATTTAGAGCCTTCTATGGTGTCAGTATATTCAGTGACTTTCTCAGCATGGTATACAAAAGCCCAGATAATGGGATCAATCCTGAGTTCAAATGCAGTGCTTTGTCCTGAGTTCAAATACAGTGACCCTTGATCTTTAACCCTATATTAGAATAACACTTTATCCTAACCACTACCCTTAACAATTAGCTGAAACAACATAAATATGATCATTGTTTACCTACACAGTAAGCGCACAGCAGGGTGACAGCAGTAACAGGTGAGTCCACCATGGGAAGTATGGGCAGAGAGCGGTGCTGTGTCATCCTTGTCAAGGTGGCCTGTGGCATTACACTGAGTCACACACCATCCACTCAACAGGAGGCAGGAGGATACTGACGGTCATTCTCAGTGGGTAGGAGAATCCATGTTGCTTTTGTTAGGATCAAAGTTGTCATTGGTAGATACAGTAGGTGATGTGATTATTAGTATTATTATTATCTGGGACAATGTGTAATGTTTCTGATTTCTTCTGTGTTCCAGGTTTAGATCAGTCTGTCCGGTGCATCATGCAGACAGGAGCTCACCTGCTTCTCTGTCTCATCCTGCACTATGTGGAAGGTTAGGGGCCATCTTTAAAATGACATTCTTGTGACTGTACCTAATGTTAAATGAATATTTTTGCTGTGTGTTCTGTTGTATTGTAGGATTCATAAAGTTAACAAACAACAGTCATGTTTGGACGGCAGGCAGGGTCAGGGTAGGCAGAGGTCAATAATCCAGAGGTGGGGCAAAGGTACAGGTCGGCAGGCAGGCTCAGGGTCAGGCAGAGTGGTCAGGCAGGCGGGCTCAGAGTCAGGACAGGCAAGGGTCAAAACCAGGAGGGTGAGAAAAAGAGAGACTGGGAAAAGCAGGCGCTGAGGCAAACCACTGGTTGACTTGACAAACCAGATGAACAGAGAACACAGGTATAAATACACAGTGGATAATGAGGAAGATGGGCGACACCCGGAGGGGGGTGGAGACAATCACAAAGACAGGTGAAACAGATCAGGGTGTGACACCCATGGTGTTAAAAAGACAATGGTTTCACTGAGAGATGCTTTTCCCGGGTTAAAATGAACAATTAGTAACAGGATAATGAACCCAAATGTGCCCTTTAAGAACCTCCAAAAAGCTTATTGTTTCATTCTAAGAGTGGCAGTATATTTGGGTGATGTTTACCAGGATCTGCTTGTGCACTCAATATCCCCTTATGAGATCAGCAGAATAATTACGTTTGCTGTTACTTAGTCCATTTGTTCATTATCGTACACTCGCCACTGTGTTGTGTTCAGTGACACAAAGAAAGCAGCTGATGCCTTTTCCCTCAGTTATCAGATGATATTGTTGAGAGCTAAGATGTGAGTATACCTAGGCTCACAGTATCAGTGAAGTGATCACTGAATACTTAATGCCAGTTTTCTTCCGTTTAATGGTACCATCTGGTTTATGCCTTAGTGGAGCATGTTGGAAGGCGACTCTTCCCACTGTGAAACAAGCTGATTGTATTGCTGACTTTTACTACCTAAATGTAAGCAAAGTATAAGCAAAAGCTGTTTGACCATATATCTCTGTGCTCTGTACCATAGCTGCAGAGGCGTCACAGTGCTGGCAGGGTGCGACCTACTCAGAGGCTGTGGTCTCCCCGGCCCTGAGGAGCAGCAATATCTTGCGGGTGCCAGACGTGTCATCTCTGGCGCAGTGTGCCGGGGCGTGTTGTGATCTGCCTGGTTGTAACCTGGCCTGGCTGTTTGAGCGTCGCTACTACATCCTCAGCTGCCAGCAGAGGGAGAACTGTCAGCCCAGACAGAGACCTGGAGCTGATTCCTATATGGCCTTCGTGCAGAGAGGATCCCCCCAGATCCTGCTGCTCCAGTCTCTGGTCAGGAGGGAGCCCTACCCCAGTCGCTGGAGGCCCCGCCCCTCTGGGGACGTGGAGGCACTGAATGACCTAGCCCTGTTAGATGGGCCCCAGATGGATTTTGATGACCCAGGTGGGATGGGTTTGGAATACCCTGAGAGTGAACTTGGCCCTGAGGATAATGGTGGGGATCTTCTAGATTGGCCTGCAGCATTGGAAGGGAGGGATGGTTTCAACCTATCGGAAAGTGAAGGCAGGCTAGTGGGGCTGGGATTTGCAACAGAAGGGGCTGAAAGCAGCCTGCCCAGTCCTTCCACTGGGGCGACTATCAACCAGGGGGCACCCCCCAGTGACCCCACGTCTGGCACTACACCTGAGAACAAGAAAACACGTTTCAGATGAAACAATGGGCAGGAATCATAACGCAACAAGAAATGATGGCATGGAAAGGGTTTCAGGCCGTATGAGGACCACATGTTTGCCAGGACACGGTGGAAATGATACTGGGTTACATAGATCCAATACAGTGATTAGATTTAGCTCACAATTAGTGGACAAACTGGCCATGAAAAAGCAGTCTGTCTAAATTAAGGCAGATAGTTGGAAATATCTCCTGTAAAACGGCTGGGACATTTTAAATAGGGTTACTTCCCTGAGGTATGATAAACGGTCACCCAGCTGACAGTCTGCATATGTGTGTGTGTGTGTGTGTGTGTTATTACAGTGAAATTTTGCTGACTCAATTGCTCTGTAGTCACATTCACTCAGTGCGCCTGACCTTCACATATCCTTTGAGAATAGGACATACTGTAATCCACATAGATTCTCTTACTAATGTAGGCTTGTCAGCCATTTCCAGGAGGGGGATTTGGAGGGTGATTTGGAGAGAGGGTTAATTTGGGAATTTGCAATACAGATTCTTTATTAACAAGTCTTGTTTTACTAATACAAATAGTAATGTATTTGCTGTTGTTTTCTTTGTAGGATAGTGAACTACAGAACACATCCTTGGCCAGCTCAGGGCCAACATTCACGCCCAAACCACAGAATGACAGTGTTCACTCCTCCCAACCGAGCCAAATAAGGACTTCCCATCCTACTAAAGCCCCATCTCATCTGTCCAGTACTGTACCCCTGACCACATCCACACAGACAGGTACTGCAATATGTTTCTGTTCATTGGATTTTTTTGAACCTTAATTGGTGATTGTAGGTAGTCTTTCATATTCTTTGTTCCCCCTGTTACATAACCTGTTTCTATCTCATATTTTCTTGTTTTATTCTCAATCGCTTGTCTCTGTATAATCTGACAATCCTGTAGAGCAAACGTTGCCCAGGGACACAGTGGAACTGGTAGCCCCCGTCGGCCCAGAGCCCCAAACTGGTACAGTCACAAACACAATGGTTTTTAAAAGCATGAGCTGAAGTTTATTTCCTGGATTAATTAGAAAGGGCACACAGCAGTCACACATTGCTGACAGTCCTTATGGATGGAATATCTCTTACCTTACAGCGGCGAGAAGGAACCAGACCCCCAAAGCCGTCACCCTCCCAGTAACCCAGGTCGTGTCACTTTCAACCATCATCAACGGCAGCCGTATGTATGAAATAGTTGGCTTTGGATGGTGACTACCCTTACCATAATGTTACTATTTACTTTTAGAGTAGGCCTACTAAAGATAAATATATATCAGATGAATGATCAGTCACAGCTCTGATGTACCATAAAACAGACTGATATGAATACAAATACTACACACTGTGTGTGGTTAATGTAAAAGTGTATTTTCAAACTAATAGATGCTGCAAACCTAAACTTAAAAGCAAATGTTGTTAGTGCTTGTGTGTGTACGGTGATTGGCTACGTGGCTGGGTGCAAATGCATATGAGTAAATATTAATGACTCTAGACTTCTGGCTGGGAGGGATATTGAAGAAGTGTTTGGATTTGGAGTTCTCCTCGTTCCATCTGGCTGGCTGCTCTCTTCTGTACTTTGTCGATAGACACCTTATCTGTTGTACTTGCAGAGCCCCCTTCCATCTGGCTGGCTGTTGACTTCAGTCTGCTGCTGCCGAGGGCGGGTTTCACCTCGTCTCAGCTTGAGGATCACTTTAGGCCTCTGCAGCTTGCTCCATTTCTTTTCCAGGTCCTTTCTTTTTATTTATGTCTTTTTTTTCTTCCAATCTTTTCATTTCTTTCTTTGTTATGTTGTTCCGCTGCTTCTCTGTCAGTGGGAAGGAAATGTGGCCAGGCACCTGACAGGCACTGCCTTCCACATGCTGCACAGCACTCTGGGACAGGACTGGACACTGTGAGGCCCGCTGGGATAGCTTAGGACATGACACAGCCATCTGAGATGAGCCTAGACAACCAACCTTCCTCAGGATCATCCTGATTTCATTGGGGTTGATGAGGTCAACAAGCAGGATGGACTAATATAGGACTTTAGCCTTTTGGGGCATTGACGGGTGGTGCAGGTCACCAGTAGCACTGTGAGCGGCTTTGCCCTTTGAGCCAAGAGAGGGAGCTGTGACCAGGCTTTTCCCCTTGGAGACCAGCGATTTGAAATGTAGGACCCAGTGATTCTCCTCTGACTTAGATATATGAAATGTGGGGAAAATGCTGATTTCAGTTTACAAGCTGAATGTAAACTATTTCTTATAGCTACAATACATACTGTTTGCTTGACATAGAAAGACTGTGAGGACTTATAGGTTATACCTAATGAACATTAGAACATGTTTTAACAGAATTGCTTTCAGGCCGCCAGCCTACTTTAACATAATCTTTGAGTAGCACTTTAAAATAAACAATGTCAAATACTGAAAAAAATCCCAGAGCCGACTAGGTGAAAAATCTGTCGATGTGCCCTTGCGCAAGGCACTTAACCCTAGTTGTTCCTGTATTTCGCTCTGGATAAGAGTGTCTGCTAAATTACTAAAATGTAAATGTAAGACCATATTCATTCAATCGAGAAATGGTTTTTGCATCAGTGTGTTCTTTCTTTTCCAAGTTTGTAACAACCTCAATAAATAATTTGTTTTAGCTGTTGGGTTCATGTATTATCTTAATATGTATCATCATGACAGTCCCCCAAAAATGAGAAATGGAAAGGAGAAATGTTCCCCTGTGGATGTTGAGATGCTGCTGGACATGGGGTTGATGAATCAGTAGAGGGCAGTCTTCCTCTTGTCACCAGAGCAGTAGTATCAGACAGATGAATGAACATTACAGATCAAGGTTTTAGTGTAATATCAAAATACTGGACTAAGAGCAATTAGGGCATGCACGCTCAAATGCTCCAACATTTATTGATGTGAAACAAAAACAATGTTTCAATCGAGGATGAAGATCTGTTTTGGGTCGAAACATTGTCTTACTACTGTATTTAAATAACGTTAGCCCGTATTTAAATCTGTTGATGAATTTGAGTCCGCAGGTCCTATCCAATTATTTGACTGTGAATTCTATCAAGCACCCACCTAATGAGATATCATGTGCGTCCGTTTACAGAATAGATTTGGCCTATATTATGACTATCTTGTGTTTGATGGTCCCTCACAGAGAGTACTGGTGATGGAGTGATCATCAGCCATCACTGGGAGCAGGTTGGAGATCCATCCATAGAGCTTGGAGCTTTCTCGGACACACAGATTCTCAACCTATCCAACCTTGACCCTGGGAAGTACACGTTCAGGTATGGATAGGACCTCTGTGGCCTAAACTTAGGGTCCAAATCAATTTCATCCCAGTCAATTCAAGCCTGAAATTCAAATAGTGAAATAAATAAATAAATCAAATAGTTTGGGTATGCTGCTCTACCATGGAACAAAGGTCAGACTGCACTGATAGTTACAGTGCACGGTCTCTATTAATCATAGTTGGTGTTTAACTAACAATAATACAGGACCAAAGGTTTTCTGCCTTTAGATAGTTATATCTTCCCTATAAAAAACCTTAGCTGACATTCTTTTTAAATGAAGCCTCATGGAAACGTGACATAGATACTGTGTAAGCCATTACCATCAATGTTTCCCCACCACCACAATACAAGCTACAAGAGTAGCTGGATTCATCTGGATTTTTTTCCAGGTTGACCATTACAGATTCTGACGGGTTGTCAGACTCCACCATGGCTACAGTGAAAGTCATTCAGTCAGTGGAGAATGACCAAATGCCCTACCCCAGCCATGTCACTCTCACCTCCAGCCCCGGTCTTGCTGCTACCCTGACCCACAGGCAGGATGACCCTACTGCAGCTACCCCCTCTGCCAGAGCCTCTGTCACTCAGAAGACAGGTAAATGACATAAGGACAGTATTAAGATTATAACAGAGTATCAGATATGTTCTACAGCATTGGATTGTCCTCAGGCAGCTAACTTCAGGCATTCCTTTACCTTAGTCCACCTAGTAGTAAACCCAAGGTAAAGCCATGGGTATCAAAACATGAATAGGACATGTTTCAACAAATTACCTGTTTTGCTCTGTCCCATAGAGAACAAAAGCACCCCCATAGCTGAGGTCAAGGTGTCAAACAGAGCCCCTGTGGCTATAGTGGGTCCTAACAGGCAGCTGACCCTCCCAGTGACCAGCGTCACCTTGGACGGAAGCAGCAGCACTGATGACCACGCCGTCACCAGCTACCACTGGGACACCATCAGGTACCAACACTGTTCATATAGGTCAAAGGTTGAGTCCATAAAAGTCTATAAAGATATGAAGAACAAGCTGAAGAGCCTTCTTACAATGTCATTTTCTGTGTTGTTTTGTAGAGGTCCTCCAGGGTCAAGGACACAGGGTGTGGACAAGCCCATAGCCATAGTAACGAGCCTCAGAGCGGGCTGCTATACATTTAGTCTGACTGTGAGTGACCAGGAAGGGCTGAAAGACAGTGTTCAAGAAGGTAAGAAAACACAGGTTGGCATTTATTGGGATGACTCATGTACTGGAGGCAGCTCTGCAGAGTGGTCCCTAGCTGGCACAGACACAAAGTACTAAAATGTGATTTTAAACCTAACCTTAACCACACTGCTAACCCTAATGCCTAACCCTAACAATAATTCATGACAATAAATGTCAACCTGCTAAGAAAACACACAATGCTTCAAACACAGCAAAACTGTTCAAAACAAGATGAGACATCATCACCCAGGCTGGTTGAACATGATGGTATTAATCTACAGCCTGTTGTCCATCCTCCCTCAGCCAGAAGCCTTCCACCTGTAGCACATGCCAGCGGCAGCCACACCCTCACCCTGCCCAACAACTCCCTGGTGCTCAGAGGCTCAGTGACGGATAGTGACCCAGCCACGGTGCACTTCTTCTGGGTCCGGGACAGTCAGAGCCCTGCTGCTGGGGTGAGTGAGATGAGTCTTGATACTTAGGTATACGGTAAATATAGTTTGAACTTGTAATATGCTGTTAGCTAAACTGATAGGAAGTAGGAATTACTTTAAGGTAGGAACTACTCTGTCCTGCCGTTTCCCCAGGACGTGCTGTATGGTTCAGAGCAGCAGGCCTCCCTGTACCTGGCCAACTTGGTGGAGGGGACCTATCTGTTCCAGCTGCGTGTCACAGACACCCAGGGACGCAGCAGCACCGCCACAGCCACCATGGAAGTGCGGCCAGGTAGATGTGTGTGTGTTCTCAGACTGTGTTTCCCCACGGACCATGACGAGCATTAGGAGGAAGAGCTGAACAGCACGTACAGCATATGTGTGTTCTGTCAGAGTGGGAATGTTCTCAGACAGTGTGTGTGTCCACAGACCCTGGTGGTCGTGAGGAGGTGGAGGTGGAGATGTTGGTAGCGCTGGCCCAGGTGAGTGTGTCACAGAAGGACACCGTGCTCAGACAGTTGGCCGCACTGCTCTACGTCCTGGACAATGGCATCCACCTAAGGGGCCTATGGGGACACTCAGATATCAGGTAAACTGGCCATTCTGCTGCGAAGTCAGCTGCTGAGGGAGAAGACTGAATACCTGCTCTTCAGAGTCCTTCGAGTGGATACAGTCAGTGAGTACCACAACACAGAACACCACATCTTACCTTATCATACCATATTATATCAAAGCCTGTTACAATGTTATAACAACATTATAGACTATATCTGATTATATTACATGAGAGATTAAATTCGACTAGATCTCATCACTTGGTGACTAAGAAAGCTGTCTGTCTTTGTCCTCTGCTATGGTGTATGCTGATCCTGTTTATGTATTGGTGTTCATCCCACACCCCACACAGTGTGCTTGCTCCGCTGCTCGGGACGTGTGACCCAATCACCAAGGAGTGTGTCTGTGACCCCTTTTGGACAGAGAACCTCATTCGCCGGTTCTTTGGCGATGGAGAGAGCAACTGTGGTGAGCTATGTTCATTCATCGGTCCTGAGAGGACGAAATACTTGTTTGCCCCGTCTGCTGTGAGATACTACATTCACAGTGCCAGTCCTTTCTCTATTCTGTTTGGCAGAGTGGCAGGTTCTCTACTTCATCCTGTCCTTCTTCATGGTCATTGTCTTCATCGTGACAGTCACCTGGACGTGTGTCTACTGCTGCAAAAGGTGACCTTTCCTTTCTTGCTCAGACACACAGCAATGTCCGATATAGATTTTATGATTAACTGTTTGTTAAAGGCCCAGTGCAGTAAAACATGTAATTTACTGTGTTTTATATATATATATATATATATTCACAGTGCCAGTCCTTTCTCTATTCTGTTTGGCAGAGTGGTGGGTTCTCTACTTCATCCTGTCCTTCTTCATGGTCATTGTCTTCATCGCGACAGTCACCTGGACGTGTGTCTACTGTGTGTGTGTGTGTGTATATATATATATAAATATATATATATATATATATATATATACACACAAGTTTGGACACAACTACTCATTCAAGGGTTTTCTTTATTTTTTACTATTTCCTACATTGTAGAATACTAGTGAAGACATAAAAACTATGAAAAAACACATATGGAATCATGTAGTAACCAAAAAAGTGTTAAACAAATCAAAATATATTTTTAATTTGAGATTCTTCAAAGTAGCCATTCTTTGTCTTGACTACAGCTTTGCACACTCTCAGCATTCTCTCAACCAGCTTCACCTGGATTGCTTTTCCAACAGTCTTGAAGGAGTTCCCACATATGCTGAGCACTTGTTGGCTGCTTTTACTTCACTCTGCGGTCCAACTCATCCCAAACCATCTCAATTTGGTTGAGGTCAGGTGATTGTGGAGGCCAGGTCATCTAATACAGCACTCCATCACTCTCCTTCTTGGTCAAATAGCCCTTACACAAATGAAAGTCCCACTAAGTGCAAACCAGATGGAATGGAGTATCGCTGCAGAATGCTGTGGTAGCCATGCTGGTTAGGTGTGCCTTGAATTAGAAATAAATCACAGACGGTGTCCCCAGCAAAGCACCCCCACACCATCACACCTCCTCTTCCATGCTTCACGGTTGGAACCACACATGGGGAGATCATCCGTTCACCTGCTCTGCGCCTCACAAAGACACAGCAGTTGGAACCAAAAATATCAAATTTGGACTCATCAGACACAAGGACAGATTTCCACCGATCTAATGTCCATTGCTTGTTTTTTACATTTTTTATTTGTTTAACCTTTATTTAACCAGGTAGGCCAGTTGAGCACAAGTTCTCATTAACAACTGCGACCTGGCCAAGATAAAGCAAAGCAGTGCGACAAAAACAACACAGAGTTACACAAACAAACGTACAATCTTTAACACAATAGAACAAACTATGTACAGTGTGTGCAAATGTAGAAGATTAGGGAGGTAAGGCAATAAATAGGCCATAGAGGCAAAATAATTACTTAGCATTAGCATTACTTAGCATTATTTAGCATTAACACTGGAGTGATAGATGTGCAGATGATGATGTGCAAGTAGAGATACTGGGGTGCAAAATAGCAAGAAGATAAATAACAATATGGGAATGAGGTAGTTGGGTGTGCTATTTACAGATTGGGTGTGTACAGGTACAATGATCGGTAAGCTGCTCTGACAGCTGATGCTTAAAGTTAGAGAGGGAGCAGCATGAGTGAAGGAGGCTTTGTTGCGAAATAGGAAGCCGATTCTAGATTTAATTTTGGATTGGAGATGCTTAATGTAAGTCCGGAAGGAGAGTTTACAGTCTAACCAGACACCTAATATGTGTAGTTGTCCACATATTCTAAGTCAAAACCATCCCGAGTAGTGATTCTAGTCGGGCGGGCGGGTGCGGGCAGCAATCGGTTGAAGAGCATGCATTTAGTTTTACTAGCATTTAAATGCAGTTGGAGGCCACGGCAGGAGTGTTGTATGGCATTGAAGCTCATTTAGAGGTTTGTGTCCAAAGAAGGGCGAGATGTATACAGAATGATGTATACAGAGAATCACCAGCAGCAAGAGCAACATCATTCATATATACAGAGAAAAGAGTTGGCCCGAGAATTGAACCCTGTGATACCCCCATAGAGACTGCCAGAGGTCCGAACAACAGGCCCACCTATTTGACACACTGCACTCTATCTGAGAAGTAGTTGGTGAACCAGGCGATGCAGTCATTTGAGAAACTAAGGCTATTGAGTCTGCCGATAAGAATGTGGTGATTGACAGAGTCGAAAGCCTTGGCCAGGTCAATGAAGACGGCTGCACAGTACTGTCTTTTATCGATGGCGGTTATGATATCGTTTAGGACCTTGAGCGTGGCTGAGGTGCACCCATGACCAGCTCGGAAACCAGATTGCATAGTGGAGAAGGTACGGTGGGATTCAAAATTGTCGGTGATCTGTTTGTTAACTTGGCTTTTGAAGATTTTAGAAAGGCAGGGCAGGATGGATATAGGTCTATAGCAGTTTGAGTGTTTCTCCCTTTGAAGAGGGGGATGACCGCGGCAGCTTTCCAATCTTTAGGGATCTCAGACGATACGAAAGAGAGGTTGAACAGGCTAGTAGGGGCTGCAACAATTTTGGCGGATCATTTCAGAGAGGGTCCAGATTGTCTAGCCCAGCTAGGGGGGGGGGGGGGGGGGGGGGGGAGTCTTGGGCAAGTTGCTGCAGGGGGTGCAGAGCTGTTGGCCGGGGTAGGGGTAGCCGGGTGGAAAGCATGGCCAGATGTATAAAGATGCTTATTGAAATGATCAATTATCGTAGATTTATCGGTGGTGACAGTGTTTCCTAGCCTCAGTGCAGTGTGCAGCTGGGAGGAGGTGCTCTTATTCTCCATGGACTTTACAGTGTCCCAAAACTTTTTGTAATTAGTGCTACAGGATGCAAATTTCTGTTTGAAAAAGCTAGCCTTTGCTTTCCTAATTGACTGTGTATATTGGTTCCTGACTTCCCTGAAAAGTTGCATATCGCAGGGGCTATTCGATGCTAATGCAAAACGCCACAGGTTGCTTTTCTGCTGGTCAAGGGCAGTCAAGTCTGGGGTGAACCAAGGGCTATATCTGTTCTTAGTTCTAAATGTTTTGAATGGGGCATGCTTATTTAAGATGGTGAGGAAAGCACTTTTAAAGAGCAACCAGGCATCCTCTACTGACGGGAGGAGGTCAATATCCTTCCAGGATACCCGATTCGAAAGGCCTGCTCGCTGAAGTGTTTTAGTGAGCGTTTGACAGTGATGAGGGGGGGGTCGTTTGACCATGGACCCATTACGGACGCAGGCAATGAGGCAGTGATCGCTGAGATCCTGATTGAAGATGGCAGAGTTGTATTTAGAGGGCAAGTTGGTCAGGATGATATCTAAGAGGGGGCCCATGGTTACGGATTTAGGGTTGTACCTGGTAGGTTCCTTGATAATTTGCGTGAGATTGAGATAGTTTAGATTGCAGGATGGCCGGGGTGTTAAGCATATCCCAGTTTAGGTCACCTAACAGTACGAACTCTGAAGATAGATGGGGGCAATCAATTCACTCACATATGGTGTCCAGAGCACAGCTGGGGGCTGAGGGGAGTCAGACCTGGCTAGGACATCAGGGTTGGCGGAGTTTGCTAAAGCAGTGAATAAAACAAACTTAGGGAGGAGGCTTCTGATGTTAACATGCTTGAAACCAAGGCTTTTACGGTTACAGAAGTCAACAAATGAGAGCACCTGGGGAATGGGAGTGGTGCTTGGGGCTGCAGGACCTGGGTTAACCTTTACATCACCAGAGGAACAGAGGAGGGGTAGGATAAAGGTACAGCTAAAGGCTATAAGAACTGGTCATCCAGTGCATTCAGAACACAGAGTGGAAGGAGCAGATGGAGGTAAGTACAGTGGAGGTAAGCCTCAGCATTGAGTGACAATGAGAGAGGTTTTGTCTCTGCACCAGTTAAGCCAGGTGAGATAACTGCACGTGTGGGGGGTGGGACGGAAGGGCTATCTAAGGCATATTCGGTAGGGCTGGGGGCTCTACAGTGAAATAAGACAATAATCACTAACCAAAACAGCAATAGACAAAGTATATTGACATTAGGGAGAGGCATGTGTAGCCGAGTGATCATAGGGCCCAATGCGTAGCAATAGGTGAGTCAGGGAGACGATTCAGTAGTCGCTATTACTCTAGGCGAGCTGGAGACACGGCGATTCATACAGCAGATGGGCCTTCGGCAATGTCACAATGGAAGAGCTCGTTGAAACCACCTCGGACAATTACATCGGCAGACCAGTCGTGATGGATTGGCGGGTCTCCGTGTCAGCAGTAAAGGGTCCAGGCCAATTGGCATAGGAGGTATTGTAGCTCAAGAATTAGCTGGTGGATCTCTTCGGCAAGCCGGGAGATGGGCCTAGCTCGAGGCTAGCTCAAGGCTAACTGGTGCTTGCTTTGGGACAGAGACGTTAGCCAGGAGTAGCCACTCGGATTGCAGCTAGCTAGCTGCGATGATCCGGTGTAAAGGTTCAGAGCTTGCGGTAGGAATCCGGAGATCTGGTGGAGAAAAAGCAGTCTGATATGCTCTGGGTTGATATCGCACTGTGCAGACTGGCAGGTATTGAGCGAGCTGAGGCTGGCTGTTGTCCGAGTTAACGGTGAAGCAGTGGCTAACAGTGGCAGTGGCTAACTGACTACTAGCTAGTAGCTAGTTAGATGGCTAACTTCTGATGAGGGTTCCGGTTCTAAAGTATAAAAATAGCAGATCCGTACCACATTGGGTGAGGCGGGTTGCAGGAGAGTATATTCAGTCCGTAGATGGAAAGTGAGATTAAAATATATGCTAAGTATATACAAGAGAAAACGAGGAAAATTATATATAAAACAATATTTACACGGGACAAGACAAAACACACACCCGACTGCTACACCATCTTGGAAAATCAAGGTGTGTCTAATACCATGTTTCTTGGCCCAAGCAAGTCTCTCTTTCTTATTGGTGTCCTTTAGTAGTGGTTTCTTTGCAGCAGTTCGATTCATGCAGTCTCCTCTGAACAGCTGATGTTGAGAGGTGTCTGTTACTTGAACTCTGTGAAGCATTTATTTGGGCTGCAATTTCTGAGGCTGGTAACTCTAATGAACTTGTTCTCTGCAGCAGAGGTAACTCTGGGTCTTCCTTTCCTGTGGTGTTCCTCATGAGAGCTAGTTTCATCAAACCGCTTGATGGTTTTTGTGACTGCACTTGAAGGAACTTTAAAAGTTCTTGAAATTTTCCAGATTGACCTAATGTCTTAAAGTAATGATGAACTCTTTGCTTATTTGAGCTGTTCTTGCCATAATATGGACGTGGTCTTTTACCAAATAGGGCTATCTTCTGTATACCACCCCTACCTTGTCACAACTGATTGGCTCAAACGCATTAAGAAGGAAAGAAATTCCACAAACTAACTTTGAACAAGGCACACCTGTTAATTGAAATGCATTCCAGGTGACTACCTAATGAAGCTGGTTCAGAGAATGCCAAGAGTGTGCAAAGCTGTCATCAAGGCAAAGGGTGGCTACTTTGAAGAATCTCAAATATATTTTGATTTATATTGATATTGAATATTGAGATTTTTGTTCCAACTGCTGTGTTTTTGTGAGGCGCAGAGTAGGTGAATGGATGATCTCCGCATGTGTGGTTCCCACCGTGAAGCATAGAGGAGGTGTGATGGTGTGGGGGTGCTTTGCTGGGGACACTGTCTGTGATTTATTTCTAAATCAAGGCACACTTAACCAGCATGGCTACCACAGAATTCTGCAGCGATACGCCATTCCATCTGGTTTGCACTTAGTGGGACTATCATTTGTTTTTCAACAGGACAATGACCCAAAACACCTCCAGGCTGTGTAAGGGCTATTTGACCAAGAAGGAGAGTGATGGAGTGCTGCATCAGATGACCTGGCCTCTACAATCACCCGACCTCAACCAAATTGAGATGGTTTGGGATGAGTTGGACCGCAGAATGAAGTAAAAGCAGCCAACAAGTGCTCAGCATATGTGGGAACTCCTTCAAGACTGTTGGAAAAGCAATCCAGGTGAAGCTGGTTGAGAGAATGCCGAGAGTGTGCAAAGCTGTAATCAAGGCAAAGAGTGGCTACTTTGAAGAATCTCAAATTGAAAATATATTTTGATTTGTTTAACACTTTTTTGGTTACTACATGATTCCATATGTGTTTTTTCGTAGTTTTGATGTCTTCACTATTATTCTACAATGTAGAAAATAGTAAAAACAAATTAAAAATCCTGGAATGAGTAGGCGTGTCCAAACTTTTGACTGGTACTGTATATATACAGTATATACACACTTTGGAATAAGGTTGGAATAATGCTGTGAAATTGTGAAAATGATGATGATGCCATTTTAGTGTAAGAGCTGTATGAAAAGACCACATTTTGGTTGGATGGGGTTTCGGCCTGCCTGGTGACATCACCTGATGGTAAATTAGTTAATAGACCAATAAGAAAGAGAGCTCCAAACCTCTGCCAATAACAGCGAGTTTTCAGTTTTCTCCTCCCCAGTTAGAAAATCTTGCTTGAAAAATGGCTATTAGCTAAGAAACTATTTTTGT
This sequence comes from Oncorhynchus clarkii lewisi, assembly GCF_045791955.1. Taxonomy (NCBI): domain Eukaryota; kingdom Metazoa; phylum Chordata; class Actinopteri; order Salmoniformes; family Salmonidae; genus Oncorhynchus; species Oncorhynchus clarkii. The sequence goes on from NC_092148.1 coordinate 23,766,003, forward strand.
ATCTTTTAGACTATTTGAATTGAAAACAATCACAGTCAGGTACTTGTTACCCGGAAATGATTTGATATTGATATTTCTTTTAAAGGCTGCATTGGAACTTTAATAGAAATGTGTTTTGTTTAGGAGAAGGCGCACTAAGGTCAGGAAGAAAACCAAGTACACTATACTGGACAACATGGACGAACAGGAGAAAATGGAGCTGAGGCCCAAATACAGTAAGTGTCTTATATTTCATTCAACACATTTCAAACATTTCCTGTTTTTGGTGACCCTGCCATGATCTACCTGGTCTGTCCCCTTCTCAGACATCAAACACAGGAGCACGGAGCACAACTCCAGCCTCATGATGTCTGAGTCAGAGCTGGACAGTGACCAGGACACTGTCTTCAGTCGAGACCGACCGGTCCGGAGCAGAAACCGGACCAATGCTCAAGCTGCCCGCAACGGGAACACCTACGGATGAGCAGGAACGCACAGAACTGGGGTGGTTATTGTACAACATGAGTGAAACCCACTCTTGGGATTATGGCAGGGGTGCACAGCTCGAGTGCCATAGTGTCTGCTTGTTTTTGGTCTCGTTTTCTATTCAAATACTGGTTTCGACCAGATGTGTACTTTCTATGACATTCATTGGACAACTCAGCACCAGGGAGATGTGAAAATCCAAGGGCTGTAGGATAGTAGAGTTGGGCATCCCTGGATTCTGGGAACTAACAGTAGCATTAAGTTTACATGCATACAGACTGTTTGAATAATTTGACACTAAGGATGAAGGTGCTCTTTGTGAGGAGGTTCTGTGGCCCCACATACTTCTACAGATAACCAGATTGGTGAATGTACATACAACTATCCATTATGCATACTAGTCTACCGACTACTACTGACCTTTAACTTTGCCTTGTTATCCAATGTTTTTTTACTGTCATTATTTTGTAGAAAATGGAGACAAGCCCAACCCTGGTTGTGAGCATCTGACGCCTCTCCTGTAAATGTTTTGACAAATTGGATTTGTCAAAATGGCTAGATGGAAAAGTCTAAATTCTTATGTTTAGTACCCAAAGTCCATCTTGTGATGCTACTCGTGAATCATTTAATCAGAATCAAACTCAATTTATCTGTGATCTCCATGAGTGTCTTGGACTTTGACACAATACATCACAGCATTATATTGTATTTGAACTACTGTTTTGAGTTGGCACACTTGTCCTCCAAACTAGTTGTAGTTTTGTTATCTTTCTCATTTTAAAGCTTCTTTATGCTAAATAAGCATAATGGGTCTTATAAATGGGCCCGAAGAAACATAACCAGGCATTTCATGGGACAAGCCATAAAGGTGCCAAAATGCACTATAAGCCTGTGGCTAACAGAGAGCCTATTATATTCAAGTACTTGGTAATGCATCCATTCTTCCTTCCCTTGGCAAGATCTATTATCTAACTTGAACATGGTGGGTAACATGCTCTTAATTCCTTTGTGTAATGATGGATTTTTCCTCCCTCTCATTCACTGTCAGAGAATGTCTGATTACATGAGTATAGTGCTAAATAATTAGGACACACAGTTTAAGGATTAAGAGGACAGATAGAATTGATAATTAACATTACTATGCAGGACAGGTAGCCATTGATGGAATTAATCAAATACTTGACATTAAAGCAACATAAGCATGTCCTATGGTTGCTTTATATTTTTCTTCCCGTAAGGGACTGGGGAGATATTTCCCCAATATGGACAGAAACGCTAACAGCCATGTTATATTCATGGCTTTTTCCCATTACACCACCCAATTTTTGGTACTTGCTCTGTTTACTTAACTAATTACAGCTACCAATGTTTTTACAGAAAATTAAATGCATCAAATCAATGAACAGTGTTCTGAATTCTGTGTCATTTTCTTTCCTGTCCAAAATTAGTAAGATGTAAGGCAGTTTCTACCAACCCTGGCCCTCCAGTACCCTCGACAGCACAAATTGCTATTCCAACGCTGGACAAGCATACCTGATTCAACTTGTCAACTTATCATCAAGCCCTCAATGTGTTGAATGAGGGTTGTCCAGGGCTACAACAAGTGTGTACTGTTGGGGTTACTGGAGGACCAGGGTTGGGAAACATTGATCTAACGTAAACCAATTGATATTGTTTGACAAACAAAGTAACACAGTCATTTATTTTACATTTTATGAAGTACTCCATTAATATTTACAATAGTTAGAAATATTTTTTTACAATGAGTGTCACAACCAGAAAACAGAATTGGTAAAATTATTCAAACGGCACTTGTTTGGCAAGAGACATTACTTCAGTTTCAGAGAACACTACAACATTTACATTGCAGGTTCAGATACAGAACATAGGTGGTACAAACTGTCTGAATATCAAAGGCAGCTCTACTGGATAATATATTGTATGTGGGAAGACTAGTTACCAACGACAATATAACCTGTACTAATGTAGTGGCAGGGCCTACAATAGTTTTTAGTAGTTAGGATAGTTAACTATTTACAGAGGATGTTACACAGTACATTTCATTCTAACTGCTTAGCCCAACAAAGCTATTCCACAACGGTTACCAAAATAGGGTCATTCATAATTTCACCACACTATTATCAAGTGACATATGTAATACAGCTGGGATCTGGATACAGCCAAGCTCCCTTTTCTAGAAAATAGCCAAATTATAAATAATCTTCCTATTAAAAACAGATTAAGTCCCTTGTGCGTATCAATAATCTCAGTATTTGCAATTGATGTGCTTATTAAATCTACCCAACTCTATGCTAGGCTTCAAGTTCAAGTTATATAGTGCTTCTCATTAAGGGCCCAATCCTACATTGAGAACACACGTTTGTTCATTTGTATCTCAACATATGATTCAGCCTTAAAGGTCCAAATCGTTATGGGATCCCACAGGTTGGAGACTATTGGGTTATGTTCAAATACTATTCTGGCTTCCGATCCTCTTTAAGGGGCTACCCTTAAAAAGTTCCAATGCAGACGTTTTTATCTCAACATCAAATAATATCTGGGTAACAAGTACCTTACTGTGATTTTGAACATTTTAATTGAAAACAAAAGGAACAAAAATAGCTTCTTAGCAAAGAGCAATTTCTCAAACCAGAATTTTGCTAAGATTGGCTAGGAGTGGCCTGAGTGAGGAGGGGGAAAAAATGAGTTGTTATTGGCAGAGAGGTTTAGAACTCTTTCTTATTGGTCTATTAACCAATTTACCATCTGGCGATATCACCAGGCAAGCAATAACTTCAGGCGGTCTTTCCAAACAGCTCTTAAACTAAAAAAGGGCATGATCACCTTTTTCACAAAACTGATTAAACCTTAATGTGGAAATATATTTAAAAAAAAACAGGAAATTCATGTTTTAGACTGCACTAGGTCTTTAACTAACATGGATAACTGGTTTGGGTTGTCACCATATTGCTTTCCCTTCACCAGTTCTTATAGGCCAGTGGTCAGAGAGGATAAGGAGAGGAAACCATGTAGAGCATGGAACATGGATTTCTCGGCAGTGATGAAGGCTCTCAATGAGGATGAGGATCAGAATCACAATCATTTGTGAAGGAATCATATTTGATGATTGTCATCCATTGTTGTTGTTTTTATGTTAAATATGAGTAAGTAACTGTTACTAGAGCCTAAGAATCCTCCCTTTTCCCAAATTCACCACTTCCTACTTGGGGAAGTCCAGGAGTTGGGGGGGGTGTAGTGTTCCCTCAGGGGGTTAGCCCTCCAAAGCACATGTACTTGACGTCCAGGTACTCCTCGATGCCATACTTGGAGCCCTCACGGCCCAGGCCCGATTGCTTGACCCCGCCGAAGGAGGCCTCTGGGGTGGAAAGGAGACCCTCGTTCACCCCCACCATGCCTACCTCCAGATTCTCCGCCACCCGCCAGATCTGACTGACGTCCTGGGAGAAGAAGTACCCTGGGGGGGGAGCAGAACATGAAATAGAGTCGGTAAATCAGACAGGCTCTGTCAAATTAAAATAATAATTATAGGTTTGAGGGGTTTTCAGACATGACAGCAAGGTGCATACAATAATGTTTAGCTCACCTGCTAAACCCACATGAGATGCATTGGCAATGGCAAGTGCTTCCTTCTCTGTGCTAAACCTATCATAAGGAAAAGACAAACAACTTGAGTTAGCTTCCATTTTAGCATCCATCCACTCTTCAATTGTGATTGAGTTGTCTGATCTCTCCTAGCTCTACTGACCTGATGACAGGCAGGAGAGGACCGAAGGTTTCCTCTCTGGTACATAGCATGTCTGTGGTGACATCAGCCAGCAGAGTGGGCTGATGGAACGAGCCGTCCAGACGCTTCCCCCCCCTTAGCACCTTGGCCCCCCGCGACACTGCATCCATTACCTGGTGCTCCACCTGGGAGAGACATAGGATATATTAAGGTTATGTAACATATCAGAATATAAACAATATCATGCAGATAATAGTTATAGTATAGCTATAATACAAACACCCACTTGACAGAAGGAACCAGGTTACCTTCTCAGAGGCACGGACATTGATGAGGGGTCCCTGGGTGGTGTTTGGGTCAGAGCCGTGGCCCAGACGGAGCTCTGCATCCATGGCCTTCCCCAACTTCTCTATGAAGCAATCGTGGATCTTACTCTGGACCAGGAAGCGGTTGGAGCAGACACATGTCTACGGGGGTCAAAGGGCACATTGAGGGACATGGAGGTTAGGCCACGACTTAAGACACCCCGTTTTAGAATGACACGCAACATTTCGATATGGTGCATTTCAGTTTCCCCCAGTAGACACAAAATGATTTGTTTTACGATAACTTCTATTTCGGTACCTGTCCTGAGTTCCTGAACTTGGAGTTCATGGCTCCCGCCACAGCCTTGTCCACATCCGCACTGTCAAACACAATGAAGGGGGCATGGCCACCCAGCTCCATTGAAACCCTCTTGACAGTGTCGGCGGCGAGCTTCAAGAGAATCTGAGGATGAGCGAGGACTTATCAGGAAGATCACAGGCCTTTTCATGGAAAAATTATCCACCTACAAGATTTAAGACTAACATGAAATGTATATTGCATTTTCAGGATTGTTTAAGCGAACTCTGAAGCCATTCTAGATCAGTGTCCATACCTTTCCAGTGGCAGTGGATCCAGTGAAGGAGACCTTCCCCACCAGGGGGTCTGTGCAGAGGACCGCCCCAACAGAGGGGGTCTTCTCTCTGGAGCAGGGAACCACGTTAAACACCCCCGCAGGGATCCCGGCCTGACTTGCGAGCTTTACACACACAAAAAGTAAACATATGAATTAGACAAATGAAGTGTCTCACTATTGGGGACCCAGCCACAGTGAGTGTTGTTGTGGAAACAGAAGCACTGACCTCAGCGAGCGCCAGGGCAGAGAGGGGTGTGTCCTCGGCAGGTTTCACCACGACGGTGCAGCCCGCGGCCAGGGCAGCACCTACTTTCCTGGTGATCATAGCACTGGGGAAGTTCCACTGTGGGGGGGGGGGGGGGGGGGAGAGGCTAGATTAGGTGTTCCGCAGGAAGTGAAAAGCATTACAGAATTTCAGCTCACCAGGACCGAAGTTGGACATCCCTGACATATAGTAGATGGATGAAGCATTACAGCTCACCGGAGTGATGATTGAGGCCACACCCACAGGTTGTTTGAGCAGAAGGATCCTACGGTCCTTGGCAGCCGAGGGCACAACATCCCCGTAGACACGGCGTGCCTCCTCAGAGAACCATTCCAGGAAGCCAGCAGCGTAAGCAATCTCCCCCAGAGACTCCTTCATGGGCTTGCCCTAAGAGGTGCAGAACACACAAGTGGTTTACTACTCAGAACGAAATACAAATCATTACACGGACAGCAAAACCAGCAAAACAATACTCACACACTCAAAGGTGATCAGCTTAGCAAGGTCCTCCTTGTTCAACGTCAACAGATCGTACCATTTCCGTAGAAGGACACTTCTTTCCTAAGGAAGAAAACATTAAAATCAGCTCATGGAATCAGTAAATTGCATGATCCACAAGAATCTGGAGGACCCTGTCTGGTCTTACTAGCGCTCCCTGGAACTAGCAGCTCCTGATAACAGAGATGGAACTTGATGCAACAATGTGTGCTGTGTATTGAAAGTTAATGAGGTGTTGATGGTGAGTGGTGCCTCTGGCTGTTGCCCTTCCACTTACTCAGTCCCTCTCGCACTGAAGCATTGCTTCACATACATGGCAGCAGGGGGGGGGGGGGTGAAAAGAAGGGGAGGGGGTGTTTGTTGGCTGCATGGACAGAAAACCAGTACAATGAGTCCATCTTTACCAGATCAAAGACAAAACTGGCATGAACAGGAATCTCCCCAAACTACAGTATAAGATGTTGGAGTCAGACTTTGATATTCTCTCAAGGCTCCCTCCCTGCTTAGTGATGTACGCTTGGTGAAGTATTAATATGGCAGTGAGTGAGTTGGCTTAATAATTGCATAATCACTCACGGACACGACAGTAAAAAAAAAAAGCCCTGCAACCTGGAGTGGCTACTTTGCGGGCCAAGTAGTTATTTGGCCAGGCTATTATTGAGCACACACTACACTACAGGCCCCAAAACAATGAACCCTGGGGTATAGGCTATGACGCTTGAAATAGATATGTAATTGTGCACTTTGACTGTCTATTAGGTTAATATATTCTGTCTAACATGCATGTTAGTCACAATAGTAAGGGAAAGCAGCTATCACACTGTTGAAAGCGGTGGTAGATGGGAAAAAATATCAAGATGTTATTCACAGAATTGCGGATCGTCAACTGTCAAGTCAACGGTATTTCAGCATAATTAAAGTAGAGGCATACCTTCGCTGTGTGTTGCTTCCAGGAGTAGAATGCCTTGTAGGCTGCGTCGACAGCTAGTTTAGCTTCTGCTGGACCGCAGTCGGCGACTTTCGCAATCTCTTCCCCCGTCGCTGGGTCCAGCACTGGGAAGGTAGAGGGAGCATTGATCCATTGCCCGTTCACATAGCCCTGCGTTCGGAGAAGCTGAGCGGAAATATCGAGGCTGTATTGCCTATGCATGACCAATGGTAGGCCGAACTGGCGGGGGAGACACAGACTTCTTAGGAGACAGAAACTACCCATAGCACGAGAATATATTTGTCCACAAGAGTTTTCAAGTGGAATGCTGTCTCGCTGTCAGTCAAAGCAAAACTGCTGCAGTGACTTGTGAATTTCAATAAGGTTGTCGTCCGTGGATAGATACGAGTTTGAACCAGTCTTGAAGGCGGTCGCATTAAACACGTGATCATACACATTCACGCACACACAATACATTACTGACTAAACCATAATTCGTGTGTTCCTTCGCTCAACATGTATACATTATAACACAATTGTCATTATCGAAAGCAACCAAATGTGTAGCTGCATGTATTCTTCGTATTGACTGCAAGTGCTACAATACGTTACAATGCAGACGGTATCTAAGATACTAGTTTGTTACAGCGTTACATCGTCGGTCTTTCCCATCGCCATTGATGTGTTCAGTTGGCCAATCCACACGCTTGGATATCTTCTCTTGCGTCCAATAAGAGCACACAAACTATAACCAGCTTCCCTGAATTGTAGACATGTGTACGTTGCATCATTAGTAGTCTTAAATCTGTCAACTTTCAGTCACAAGCAGACTTTAAAGGCGAAGCTGACTAATCTATAAATCATTGTATTAACTGCTCAATGGGCTTGATCGACATTTCAGCAGACTGACGACTAATTAGCTACAAATCACCTAGCATCATAAATAATGACTCATTATTAGTCACAATTTCCCAATGATACATTTAAGCAATACGGCCAGAGGGGGTGTGGTATATGGCCAATATACCGCAACTAACAGCTGTTCTTAGGCGCAACGAGGAGTGCCTGGACACAGCCCTTAGCCGAGGTATATTGGCAATATACCACAAACCACCGAGGTGCCTTATTGCTATTATAAACGGATTACCAACACAATTAGAGCAGTAAAAACAAATGTTGTCATACCCGTGGTATACGGTCTGATATGCCACAGCTGTCAGTCAAACAGCATTCAAGGATCGAACCACCCAGTTTAATAATACTGTTTTGATCCTCTTGAAAACAGGCAATATTATTTAGTCCCTGCTATCCGGGATCCTCGAGCCATTCCTCAGCCCCATTTTACTTTAAATGTAAAATGGTTACGTAGGAACATTCCATGGATTCCAGATAGTACTGACCAATATTGTTTGTACCTCAGTCAGGCAGTCACAATTTACATGACATTATGGTTTTGATGCGCCGTAACAGGGCCAATATCGTGACTGTTTACCGCCTTAGTAATGAGTGTCTTTGCTTCAGCAAAACACTAGATAGACAAGTGTTCGTTCAAAAATCTGATGTAAATTTATATGCAGAACATTGGAAGACATTTTCATTCAATGACTTACTGTCAAAGGTACATTGCCTAAAAAGATCCAACTCTTCATTGAGCAAGGTAACTACATAAATCAGAATCCTGTACTGCATACAGACAAATTAAGGACTAAAACAGGATCTCATCAAAATGGAATGATTAACAAAATGTACACATTTACATATAAAAACATGAAGTCCTATAAATGCAATCAAGGAATATGTTTGAAGACTTGACCATGACAATAAATACTTTTCAAAACTAAATTGAACAGCTTGCCATGCAAAACAATTTCACACAAAATGTCTAGGGAGAATGGAAAAGGAGTGGAATTATTAGTCCAAAATGTTTTGCAACAGAAACCACATACTTACTAAAACCAGAGTTTCTATTGGTCAAATTCCAGTAGGGCCCTCCCCTTTTGGTTCCTAGTGAATACACCCCAGCCTTGTTGCTATAAGGCTGTTTGTTTTATGTGCATCAAAACCAGAGGGAAAGATTTTAAATCCTCCGCAGAAGGCAAAGGATGGCTATAGTGAGGACCCTTACTCCATTTTGACTGGTCAATTCAGGAAATACATTTAAAATAAACTGTGTGAATTCATGCATTGCCTGAGGACATGTTTCCATTTATAGTGACCAACCTTGAATCTCTAAAACACTGTTCGTTTAGCCTAACACCCTTTGCTTGGGATCAGTAGAAAAACTGTAAAGTTAAAGTGTATTAACAAAGCACAGATTATTAACAAGCAATGACTCAAAGGCATAAGCCTTAAGTAGCATGTTACATATGACCTAAGAGAAGTGTGCAGTCAAATTGGAAATTACATAATACAGAAACATAAAAACATTAGGATTGAAATAAAAACAAACACAACGAAGTAAAACTTGGGGTTTGAGCAGTTCTAAGAAGGTAGGCACATTCTTTTGATTATCCTTTTCCAGCATTGGAACATTCACAGTTGTCACAAGGACTGTTTATGTCCTTTTCCCATGTTCTTTAGGAAATCAGCTGCAAAGAACAAAACAGATGGTTATACAAAGAAATCCATCTGCCAACAGATAAAACATAATTGAAAAGCATTCACACACCTTTTTTTTGGTGTGTGTGTGTGGGGGGGGGGTAATGACATTGACAGACTTGAGTAGTCTATAAGGCAAGCACAGTGCTGCTATTCCAGAACACCAAGGGAGGACAGGTAACTCACCATTTTTACTGTCTGCTTGACATAGTCCTTTCTGCTGGTCAGGTCATACTCTGGGTATGTGTCATACACCTGGGACAGAGAAGTTGTTGCGTTAGAGACTTTTACAGGTAAACCAACCAACATTGTGATATCAAATCAGATATTTGAGAAGCAAACATACTTTCTGGCAGATCTTCTTCATGGTCATCTCCTCCAGGTTGGCATCTTTCAGCAGCCTCTTCACTGTCTCCTTTAGCTGCTCATCTGTAGGAGGCTTCTTGATCATCTTGATCAACGGCTCATCGTCATCCGAGCTGTCGAGTGCTGCTATGTAGGAAAACAAGCAGAGAAAAACATAACAATAAGCATTAGGCTACAGGTTGCCAATGACCTATGAAACACGCTATTAAAGTAAATCTACATATTCTTACCATTGCCCTTGTTGGCAGTCTTTTTCTGTTTGTTACTGCTGCTGTCTGCTTTTTTGGTCTTAGCCAGTGCTGCCCTCTTAGCTGACGGTTTCTTTTTTGGCTGAGGACAAGTCAATCCATGAGTTAATTCCATTAGTTTAAGATAAAGACAAATAGGTAAAAACCCTATCCATATATTATAGACCTGATCTGTTACATAATTACATACAAATATGAACACAAACCCAAACTGTTGACTTTTGTATTGACAAGACTTGCTGTGAGTTTAGCAAATCCAGAATCAGAGACAGATTGACAGAAGAATCTCACCTTCTCAACTTCACTCTCGCTGTCTTTCTCATCCTCATCTTCATCATCCTCATCTGAATCAGACTGGTCAGAGTCTTTTGTTTTCTTTTTGGCAGGAGCTGCCTTCTTTGCTGGTTGCGCACGCTTCTTGGCAGGTGTTCTCTTACCCTTGGCTGCTGGATTTGACTTGGGATCCTGATTGGTAGGCGAGAAGGGACTTTGTGGTTAATCTGTGAGTGACAGAACAGGTTGACCATTCCCTTTTACAGTTCTAGAATATTTATATAGTGGCACTAGTATTGTCCAAGACCAAATAGGGGAAATACACATTTCCAATGGACAATACCTATCAGTTTACATTACAACATTTCAGTTCTCCTCACCTCATCGTCGTAGTCTTCAGAATCGTCGGTATCTTCATCGGTCGTCACCTTTTCCCGCTTTCCCGCTTTCTCGCTCTTCTTTTCAGCGTCTGACTCGTCTTGTTCTACTGTGACTCCTTGCTCGTCGTAGTCATCGTCATCATCCTCATCACTGCTAGAATCAGTAACGATGGCTTTGGACTTGCTCTCTGCTTTGACCTTCCGGGGGCTGCTGGATATACTCTTGGCCTTAGCCTTGGTCTTGCTCTTAGAGTCTTTGGTTGAGATATTCTTCTTAGACTTCTTCTTCCTCTTTGAGATCACAGGCTGCAGATGGGAAGGATTTTGTATTCTGTTTGACAAGACAACAAACTCAAGAAATGTGTATCTAGCTAAAGATTAGTCACGACATGAAAACTGTTAGACAGTTTTTTTTTTTTTAAATAAAGAAGAATTTTAACTCACCTTTCCTGATATTCTGGGACTCATGAGGAAAGTCATGATCCTGTCGATGAGGACTGACTGGTTTCCACCCTTCTCCAGGTCCAACACTTTACAGATGGTCCTCAACCTTACGCATGTTATCCTGAATCCGAGCACACAAATACTAGTCATTAGTTTGCTTGTTTATTGTGCAATAGAGTACGTTTGACCCACAACAATAGTTCAGATAAATGTTTAAACATGTTGCTTCATTAAAGCCGTTAGATGCAGTTTATCATAGCACACTGCGCTTTATTACAGGCGACAATCATAGTACTCATCACTGCATTCTCTACCAGAAAGTTGGTTGGCCCTCTGATGTCAAGTTACATAGGTTGATACATTGGACTTTTTGTTTATAAATGAAAATGGCAATGTACCAAACATAATTACTAAACTTTAGACAAGTTACCTGACCCTGTCTCAGGGATGGTTAACTCTGGAAATTCCTTTGGTCTCTACAGAGTTGGGTAAATCAGCTTTTAGTTCTTGCACCTTGTGGAACAATCTTCAAAATGTTCTAGAATTGGATGTGTTGGTGCCTTTAGTGCAATTCAGAAAGCTGATTGAGGACCTTTTTACGGATGAATGTTCATTTCTAATGACCGTGTTTCTTTCTGCTTGCATTTTGCATTTATATTTTGACATTTGTATTTTCTGTCATTTATTTAATTCAGGACTCATCTGTAAAAAAAGAGACCTTGGTCTCAGTAGGACTCTATAAAAAAATATATATATACAGTACCAGTCAAAAGTTTGGACACCTACCGTAATTTCCGGACTATAAGCCGCTACTTTTTTCCCCACGCTTTGAACCTTGCGGTTTATACAATGACGCGGCTAATATGGATTTTTCCCACTTTCACAAGATTCATGCCGCCAAAAAAACTGAGCACCATCACATAATGTGACGGAAATCGAGCGCGCTCAAACTTCCCATCATTCTGATTACGGTAGTCATTTTGTCACCCTCATCATGGCAAAGACACGGAGAAATGCATATGATGCAGCTTTCAAGTTGAAGGCAATCGATCTGGCTGTTGGAAAAGGAAATAGAGCTGTTGCACGGGAGCTTGGCCTTAATGAGTCGATAAGACGTTGGAAACAGCAGTGTGAGGAACTGACTCAGTGCAAAAAGACAACAAAAGCAGATGGCCCGAACTAGAAAATGAGCTTGAAGACTGGATCAACACAGAGAGCAGACGGCCGAGGTGTTTCAACTGTGCAGATCCGACTGAAAGTCAAAACAATCGCCACCGCAATAAAGTTTGAGGATTTTAGAGGTGGACCATCGTGGTGTCTAAGATTTATGAGACGTAAAGGCCTGTCCATCAGGGTACGGACGAGTCTGTGTCAGCAGCTCCCTCCCGACTACGAGGAAAAAGTTTCAAACTTCCGCAAATTCACTGATGCAAAGATAGAGGAGCATTCCATTGGCCCGCACAACATCATACACATGGATGAGGTTCCTCTGACGTTTGACCTGCCTCTCACTCGGACTGTCAACAGGAAAGGCGAATCATCCGTCACGCTGAAAACAACTGGGCATGAAAAAAAAAAAAACGCGCTTCACCTGTGTTCTGAGCTGCACGGCATCGGGAGAAAAGCTTCCACCGATGTTGATTTTTAAACGCATGACGATGCAAATAGAAAAATTCCCGAAAGGAATTGTTATGAAAGTCAACAAGAAAGGATGGATGACGGAAGACCTAATGCATGAATGGCATACGGAGTGTTACGGCAAACGACCGGGAGGATTCTTTCACAAGAACAAGGCATTGCTCGTGTTGGACAGCATGAGGGCCCACATAACAGATTCTGTGAAAGAAGCCATCAAGAGGACAAACTCAATTCCAGCTGTGATTCCTGGGGGCACAACAAAGTATTTGCAGCCACTCGACATCAGTGTAAATCGTGCATTTAAGGTGGCGCTCCGTGTTCAGTGGGAGGCTTGGATGACAAGTGGGGAGAAATCCTTCACTAAAACGGGCCGCATGCGAAGAGCAACTTATGGTCAAGTCTGCCAGTGGGTCCTGACAGCGTGGAGCATTGTCAAAAAAATCTACTATCATCAACGGGTTTCGAAAGGCTGGACTGCTGCGTGTTGTTGAGGGCAGTTCAGCGGGGAATTTGCCTCCGGATGAAAGTGACGAGAGCGACAATGAAAACGATCCAACATCGGATGAAGCAATTCTGAGGCTATTCATCTCCGACACCGAAGGAGATGACTTCAGTGGTTTCAGTGCACAGGAGGAGGAAGATAGTGACCAATGACTTCCTTGGTAGGCTACTGTTTAATTTTTGTTACAAGCCGTGTTTCGTTTAAAGGCTGTGTAAAGTTAATTTGTTTCAATGTACCGGTAGGCACCTGCGGCTTATAGACATGTGCGGCTTATTTATGTACAAAATACATTTTATTATTATAATTTTTTTATCAGTTGGTGCGGTTTATATTCAGGTGCGCTTAATAGTCCAGAAATTACAGTACTCATTTAAGGGTTTTTATTTATTTGGACTATTTTCTACATTGTAGAATAACAGTAAAGACATCAAAACTATGAAATAACACATATGGAATCATGTAGTAACCAAGACTAACCAATTTAAGATGGTTTGGGATGAGTTGGACCGCAGAGTGAATGGAAGTAGCCAACAAGTGCTCAGCATATGTGGAAACTCCTTCAAGACTGTTGAAAATGCATTCCAGGTGAAGCTGGTTGAGAGAGTGCCTCTCTTGGCAAAGGGTGGCTACTTTGAAGAATCTCAAATATATTTTTATTTGTTTAACACTTTTTTGGTTACTACATGATTCCATATGTGTTATTTTAGTTGATGTAGTCGCCATTACAAAATAGTAAAAAAATAAAATAAACTTTAATGACTAGACGTGTCTAAACTTTTGACTGGTACAGTATATACGCTACTATTGTTGTTTCACAAGTCCTAACTGCGCAACCCCCTCTCCTTCTTACTTCATCATCCTCTCCTTCTTCTTTATATAGGGTTCACTGTCAACCTCGAACGGGAAGCCATTGAACAACCGCATATTTTTCCTCATTGTGGCAATCTGAGGAAAGAACCATCAATAATGACACAACCGACTAACAACTCTAGAGTTGTTTTACCCACACAGGTGTGTCAATTGTGACATTACTCAGCCTTTTAAAAAGGTGTAAGATACACTTACCTTACCTGGCATATCAAAGAGAATTGTATGAAGCGGTTTCAGATCTGGAACCTTCAGCTTTCCAAGGTGGTGGTTCACTCTCGCAATGTCTCCTAATTTATCTCCGCCACCTGAGAGGGTGTGAAAAAATTAGGGTTGTACTGTTAAATAATGAGCTGACTACTGAGGGCAAAATGGTGGTGGGAGCATTATATGGGATCCCAGCGGGGCTGGTACATGATACTGTTGCATCCCAATAGACTACGGGACTGATGAAAACTTATTTACAGGCTTTATTCTGTCTCATGTCAACAAAACGTTTGAAAAGTTCTCTGTGCACATCTATAGCCTTTGGTGATAGGCATGTCTAAGGATGCTCCATCTTACCATTTTCAACTTTCAGCACCTTCGCTGGTTTTGCAACCTGGAAATCAAGTCTTTGCACCATCTTTTTCTCTCTCTTCCCTTCAACTATTTGAGATAGAGCTGCAAGAAGAACATAACAGGTCAAATATAATTCAATGCTGCTGGCTTCATCAACTGTAGCAAACCAGGCCTCTGTGCATGCAATAACTAACAAGTCGGACCCATACAAAGCTGAGGAAGGTAAAGGAGGGATGATAACTAGCTAGATACCTGTACTGAACTATAAATTAATAGTGTAGGTCTATATTGAGCAAAACGGGTTCATAAACATCATTGACTTATCATACTTATGTCTCTACTCATTTCATTCCGTGGTTTTCGGGCCTTTTCTGGTGAGTCCGCCAGGTCTTCAACCTTTGGTTCTTTCTCTACCTCATCCGACAGGGGACAAACCTCTATATTTTCATCCATTGTTTCAGTCATGTCCGTGCACTTTGTAACATCTGCTGCCCTGTTTTGGGAAGAAAGTAGTTTCACCATCAGTTTAGCCAGATATCCCTGGAGAAGCACCTGACTATAGTCCCTCCTTTTATGCGAATAATATAACAAAAAACATTAAGCTAACGTTAGTTAGTCAACAACTTTCCATCGGACTTGACAATGTCATGTCTGAGAACCTTGTTAGATAGCTAAGTTAAGATGTTAAGGGTTAGCAAGCACAAACAATACAACAAAAACTAACCTTAACTAGTTAAAATTACAAGCAATCACAATTTACCCACCACCAGATAGTTGTCATTATAAGTATACATAGCTAGCCAGCTACAACAGTAAGTTCCATTCAATCTTGTGGTGTTTAACTTTTTGCAGTGTGGCGCCCGGAGACATAATTTGGCGCGCAGGTTTGTTTTGAACAGAGCGTTAGCTAGCTAGCCAACTGTACGCCATGTATCAAAGTTTACCACCACACAGACTGAAAACTAGCTAGCTATATAGATATTTACTAACCCGTTGTATTGACACGTGACGGTGTTAGATAGAAACATATCAACGAAATAGTTAGCTAGTAAAGTCAATACATTCCCGCTGATGCTGCCTGACGTGGGTAGCTACCGCGGTTAGCTCAGTCTTGTCAACGTAGCAGCCACCCAGTTCTTTTTAGTTACTGAATGCGTCTAACTGCTGAAATGTGTTTTATAGCTACAATGATACTTAATATGAGCATTCTGGCTCATTGGAAATCTATAGCCAACTATTACAGTATGCCAATATACTCAATACTTTACCTTGTCACCAAAACAGAATTGGATTAGGTTCCAAATGGCGGGTTTGTTGCAGTGTGGGCGTCAATGGGCAATCATTTAGATGACGTACAACACAACATTATAAATTAGTCGACCATGACTAAACTAAACCACACAATATTAGAAATGAGCCAATTAGGACTAATCTAACATCCAAAGTCCGTATTTCCCTGGTTTTATTGGTCGATTGGATAATACACTCAATGAGGGGATTTGATTATCTGGCCCGAGTTACCCCGGTGGTAGGAGTTTGTAGCGGGTGAAGGGTGATTGCATTCGTTTTGGAACTGAGCTGCCTCCCGGGCGTCAGCCGGGTGCCCCGTCAAAGTCCGCAGCGAAGTCGGCTCAAAATGCGCGTTCAAAAGAACTGGTTACTCGGATTGAAAAAAATGCACTCCAACTGGGAAAAATCCATTTGAATGGTCAGCCAACTCGGAATTCCAACTCGAGAACTCGGACCTCTTTCAAGAGCTCAGACTTTCCGACTTGAATATCACTGACGTCATGATTCGACCTTGTATTTTTCCGAGTTCACAGTTGTTTTGAACCGGCCATAAGCACATGGAGTAATGAGTATATTGTTGTTGTTTTTTACATGCAAAAGTTATTGTTTTTTTATTTAAAAAAAAACGCTTTATCTGCCTTCCCACTGAAAACTAGTTTGAAAATTCGAATACATATTTTATGGAAAATAGATGTGTTTATGTTTCTGTACGATGCATCATGCTACCTTGTTGACAACATGATCTATTGGCGCAGATTACTGTTCGAGTTGAAACTGGCGCTCCTCCCTCACGGCTTTTGCCCGTTCGCGTCACGGGCCATTGACCGTTGCTACACGGCTCAGGATAATAGAACTCCCTCAAGAGTTAACATTTTGACACGTCAATTCATCAGATAACTACACTGTACAGTAAGTACTTCGTGCTGCTACCACCTTTACCCTGTTGAGCAGGCAAAATAGCGGGGGCCAGGCAAGGGACTCACCTGGTAAAGGTAGGCCTTAAACTTGATGACACGACTGGCATTTGGGCTATTTCACAATAGTAGTGCTTTTTCAGAATGGGATTTCTTCTATCCCACACTAGACTGACTATTTTAGGTCGACTTGATGGTCAGTAATAATAAGCTGAGTGTATTAATCAATGGCCAGGTTGCTTTCTTGGGTTAAAATATAGGTTTATTTATGTAACTGGAAATAACATATATGACCTTTTTTAAGAAAATTCTGCAATTTTGATGCACTGTACACTCTTTATGACTTACTTGTATGCTACACTCGTTATGGTTAGCAAAAAGCAGGTACCATCAAAATAAATCTCTGACCAGGAGTAAAATGACAATCTCCATCAAAGTTGACAGGCTCGACCCAGACAACCATTCTGCCATTGCTAATGCCATAAATGCCAAGTTTTCATCTGTAACCACATCATTACCTACACTAAACCTGTCAGACCTAACTGCATTTTTGTCAGCTATGCCACTCCCCACTGTTGAACCATGGGAAATGCACAGGAAACGACTCTCCGTTTCAACCAGAAAAGCCCCAGGTCCTGACCTCATCAGTGGCAGACTCATCAGGGAAGTCGCTGTTGCAATATCCACCCACCTGACTGACTTCTTCAGTACCTCCCTGTGTGAAGGAGTGTGTCCACATCAATGGAAGGAGACAATAGTCCTCCTGCTGAAGAGTAATCCACAGAGCAGCTACAGCCCATCTCACTCACACCCCTTCTGGGTGAAGGTTTTGTTGCTGAATGGGCAACACAGGATATTCAAAAGAACATCTCCAAACAGTTTGGCTGCCTCAAGGGACGCTCAACCACCCACTGCCTGTACAGAACAGCAGACACTAGAGGCACCTCCAGCACATGGGTCCTGACAGACTACAGCAAGGCCTTTGCTCTTGTGGATCACGCAATTGCAATGAAACACCTTTTGCAATTATCTGTCCGACCACAGATCATGCCATGAATTTGAAACATCCATTCCTGCCGTAGCCAGGTTACAAGATCCCATGAGACTATCCCAGGCCCAAGAACTCTCCTGTGGCCTCCCCCAGGGCACACGGCTTGGTCCAATTGTTTTCGTGGCGCGTCAATGGCGCAGGTAAGGGTGCTCTCGAGCGACTAGATGTTCTTTACCATTCGGCCATCACTGCACATCACTGCACTCTATACTCTGTAAACTGGTCATCTCTGTATACCTGTCACAAGACCCACTGGTTGATGCTTATTTATAAAACCCTCTTAGGCCTCACTCCCCCTATCTGAGATATCATCTATTGCCAGTCACATTCTGTTAAAGTCCCCAAAGCACACACATCCCTGGGTTGCTCCTCTTTTCAGTTCGCTGCAGCTAGCGACTGGAACGAGCTGCAACGAACACTCAAACTAGACAGTTTTATCTCAATCTCTTCATTCAAAGATTCAATCATGGAGACTCTTACTGACAGTTGTGGCTGCTTTGCGTGATGTATTGTTGTCTATACCTTCTTGCCCTTTGTGCTGTTGTCTGTGCCCAGTAATGTTTGTACCATGTTTTGTGATGCTACCATGTTGTTGTCATGTTGTGTTGCTACCATGCTGTGTTGTCATGTGTTGCTGCCTTGTTATGTTGTCATAGGTCTCTCTTTATGTAGTGTTGTCTCTTGTCGTGATATGTGTTTTGTCCTGTGTGTGTGTGTATTTTTTTTAAATCCCAGCCCCCGTCCCCGCAGAAGGCCTTTTTGGTAGGCCGTCATTGTAAATAAGAATTTGTTCTTAACTGACTTGCCTATTTAAATAAAGGTTGCATAAATAAAAATCAGAGGGTACCCTATCCAACTCCTGGGCCTTTGTGGATGACCTGAACCTCATAGAATCAAGACACCTTCCTCCATTATACATCTTCGGCCACACACTTGAGGTTGTGTCCAGCACCAAAGTGCTTGGTGTTTCACTCCAAGCCAACCTAAAATGGGACATACACATCTCCGACATTACCACAAAAGGGAACCGAAGGCTCTTCATGAAGAACCATCATCACCACTTCAACCTGGAGTCCGGTCGCACCAATCTCTGCAGATCCTTTGCCCAGAAGCTTGCAAAATCCCAGGATTACAACAAATGGCTACCTCAGAAGAAAGACCAATTCAGTGGCAGATCTACCCGATCCAAACACAAACTGAACCTTCCCCCTACTCAGATTGACAGATATTACAACATCCCTATGACTTTGTGAGACTGCTTAGTGCTGCTTAACTGTAATATTGTACTGTATACTGCATATCATATTTTTATATTTACTTACTTACTTACTTACTTACTTGCCTATGTATGCTGCAATTCAGCTTTTAGCTGACAATGTGTACAATTAAAAAATGATCCTTAAATATAATATATAACCATAAATTATTATTTTGATGTCCCTGAAGGAGAACCTTTTCTGGTTCCTAGACCTTTCTACCTGGAACCAACCTTTCTACCTGGAACCAACCTTTCTACCTGGAACCAAAAAAGGTTCTCCTGAAGGGATACCACTGGTCAAAGAATCCTTAATAGTTTTAGGTAGGTAGCCCCTATTTGACAAAAGTGGTAGGCTTTCTTGGATTCATTTTCCAATGTCTTCCATGCAGGACCCCAGGCGAGAAGAGAATGGTTGCATTCGGAAAGATACTCCCAGTAGTTGGTGAGTTTGGAGCATTTCAAAATCGCCTGTTGTTGGCAATATCGATACCCAACATATTCATGGCCTTTCACATGTTCAGCCAAGTTTTCACAGGTATGAATTTTCCTCACCACTGCAACACCGACTGGATACTCGCCCGTGGACCCAAATTGACCTATGACCAACAGAAAAATCTCACACTTCCAATGAATGATGTCGGGGAATATGAGAGCTGTCGTATGTTCACACCGGTGGACTTGGACTTGGAAACAATTCAAGAGCAAGGAATCAACAGCACCATATATTGTACAGATGGGTGGGTTTACAACACAGCCCAAGGAAACCCCACTCTAGTGACAGAGGTAGGGATGAGGTCAATAATTGCATTACCCCAGCCCAACTCCTATTGAAATCTATGCACTGCCTGTTGAGAAGTTCAGTTTTGTGCAGATAGCCCAAGTTAGTTTGGTTCTGTTTATGCTATTTGATTTGGCAGCTTGACAATCGTTTTCATAATGTCCCTAATTTTCTCCTAAATGCTTAGACATCAATCACTATGTTCTGTGTTTTAAATCTGTGTCCCTTGAAGGCACTTGTTGTATATAAAGTTGAACTTGGAAGTTTACATACACTTAGGTTGGAGTCATTAAAAGTCATTTTTTTCAACCACTCCACAAATTTCTTGATCACAAACTATAGTTTTGGCAAGTCGGTTAGGACATCTATGTGCATGACACAAGCCATTATTCCAACAATTGTTTACAGACAGATTATTTCACTTATAATTCACTGTATCACAATTCCAGTGGGTCAAGTTTACATACACTAAGTTGACTGTGCCTTTAAACAGCTTGGGAGATTCCAGAAAAGTATGTCACGGCTTTAGAAGCTTCTGATAGGCTAATTTACATCATTTGAGTCAATTGGACGTGTACCTGTGGATGTATTTCAAGGCCTACCTTCAAACTCACTGCCTCTTTGCTTGACATCTTGGGAAAATCAAAAGAAATCAGCCAAGACCTCAGAGAAAAAAATTTGTACACCTCCACAAGTCTGGTTCATCCTTGGGAGCATTTTCCAAATGCCTGAAGGTACCACGTTCATCTGTACAAACAATAGTACGCACGTATAAACACCATGGGACCATGCAGCCGTCATTCCGCTCAGGAAGGAGACCCGTTCTGTCTCCTAGAGGTGAACGTACTTTCGTGCGGAAAGTGCAAATCAATCCCAGAACAACAGCAAAGGACCTTGTGAAGATGCTGGAGGAAACAGGTATAAAAGTATCTATATCCACAGTAAAAACGGGTCCTATATCGACATAACCTGAAAGGCCACTCAGCAAGGAAGAAGCCACTGCTCCAAAACCGTCATATAAAAGCCAGACTACAGTTTGCAACTACACATGGGGACAAAGATCGTACTTTTTGGAGAAATGTCCTCTGGTCTGATGAAACGAAAATAGAACTGTTTGGCCATAATGACCATCGTTATGTTTGGAGGAAAAAGGGGGAGGCTTGCAAGCCGCAGAACACCATCCCAACCGTGAAGCACAGGGATGGCAGCATCATGTTGTGGGGGTGCTTTGCTGCAGGAGGGATTGATGCACTTCACAAAATGGATGGCATCATGGGGAAGGGAAAATTATGTGGATATATTGAAGCAACATCTCAAGACATCAGTCAGGAAGTTAAAGCTTGGTCACAAATGGGTCTTCCAAATGGACAATGACCCCAAGCATACTTCCAAAGTTGAGGCAAAATGGCTTAAGGACAACAAAGTAAAGGTATTGGAGTGGCCATCACAATGCCCTGACCTCAATCCTATAGAAAATGTGTGGGCAGAACTGAAAAAGCATGTGCGAGCAAGGAGGCCTACAAATCTGACTCTGTTACACCAGCTCTGTCAGGAGGAATGGGCCAAAATTCACCCAACTTATTGTGGGAAGCTTGTGGAAGGCTACCCGAAACGTTTGACCCAAGTTAAACAATTTAAAGGCAATGCTACCAAATACTAATTGAGTGTATGTAAACTTCTGACCCACTGGGAATGTGATGAAAAAAATAAAAGCTGAAATAAATCATTCTCTCTACTATTATTCTGACATTTCACATTCTTAAAATAAAGTGGTAATCCTAACTGGTCTAAAACAGGGAATTTTTACTAGGATTAAATGTCAAGAATTGTGGAAAAATTTAGTTTAAATGTATTTGGCTAAGGTGTACGTAAACCTCCGACTTCAACTGTATATCAGAGTTATACCTTAGTTATGTAAGAATGGCCTTGACTTGTTCATGAAGTCAATGCTTAGGTCTTGTTTTCAACCTTTATTCACTTTTCTATCCACAGATACAGTGCATTCCGAAAGTTTTCAGACCCATTGACCTTTTCCACATTGTTACATTACAGCCTTATTCTAAAATTGATCAAATCAGATAATTCCTCAATCTACACACAATGACAAAGCGAAAACAGTTTTTTATTTTTTTTTATACAAAATTAAAAACAGATACCTTATTTACATAAATATTCAGACCCTTTGCTATGAGACTCAAAATCGAGCTCAAATGCATCCTGTTTCCATTGATCATCCTTGTGATGTTTCTCCCAACTTGATTAGAGTCCACCTGTGGTAAATTCCATTGATTAGACATGATTTGGAAAGGCACACACCGGTCTATATAAGGTCCCACAGTTGACAGTGCACGTCAGAGCAAAAACCAAGTCATGAGGTCGAAGGAATTGTCCTTAGAGCGCCGAGACAGGATTGTGTCGAGGCACAGATCTGGGGAAGGTTACCAAAAAATGTCTGCAGCATTGAAGGTCCCTAAGAACACAGTGGCCTCCATCCTTCCTAAATGGAAGAAGTTTGGAACCACCAAGACTCTTCCTAGAGCTGGCAGCCCGGCCAAACTGAGCAATCGATGGAGATGGGCCTTGGTCAGGGAGGTGACCAAGAACCTCATGGTCACTCTGACAGAGCTCTAGAGTTCCTCTGTGGAGATGGTTGTCCTTCTGGAAGGTTCTCCTATCTCTCCAGAAGGACAACCATCTCTGCAGCACTCCAACAATCAGGCCTTTATGGTAGAGTGACCAGATGGAAGCCACTCCTCAGTAAAAGGCATGACAGCCCGCTTGGAGTTTGCCAAAAAGCACCTAAAGACTCTCAGACCATGATAAACAAGATTCTCTAGTCTGATGAAACCAAGATTGAAAAAAATGCCAAGCGTCACATCGGGAGGAAACCTGGCACCATCCTGACGGTAAAGCATGGTGGTGTTAGCATCCTGTTTTGGGGATGTTTTTCAGCGGCAGGGACTGCAAGACTGGTCAGGATCAAGGGAAGATGAACAGAGCAAAGTACAGAGAGATCCTTGATGAAAACCTGCTCCAGAGCGCTCAGGACCTCATACTGGGGTGAAGGTTCACCTTGCAACAGGACAATGACCCTAAGCACACAGCCAAGACAACGCAGGAGTGGCTTTGGGACAAGTCTCTGAATTGCCTTGAGTAGCCCAGCCAGAGCCCGAACTTGAACCTGATCTAACATCTCTGGAAAGACCTGAAAATAGCTTTGCAGCGACGCTCCCCATCCCAACCTGACAGAGCTTGAGAGGATCTGCAGAGAAGAACAGGAGTAAATACAGGTGTGCCAAGCTTGTAGCGTCATCCCCATGAAGACTCGAGGCTGTAATCGCTGCCTAAGGTGCTTCAACAAAGTACTGAGTAACGGGTCTGAATACTTATGTAGATGTGATATTTCAGTTATGTATTTTTATGAAAACCTGTTTCGCTTTGTCATTATGGGGTATTGTGTGTAGATTGATGAGGGGAAAAAACTATTTAATCAATTTTAGAATAAGGCTGTAAACTAACAAAATGTGGAAAATGTCAAAGGGTCTGAATACTTTCCGAATGCACTGTATCTGATATATTGTGAGATTATGCATGTATGTTGCTTTTAATATGAAAAGAAGCCATCTATTTCCTTATCATCAAAGGCAACTAAATTCTCTCCTCTTTCCTTTCCTTCTCATCAGTTTAACCTGGTGTGTGACAACAAAGGTGTGAGTGAGGCATCACAGTCCATCTACATGACCGGCCTCCTAATAGGGTCCCTGGTGTTTGGACCTATGGCAGACAGGTAAAACACACAACCCACTTTTTAAATTATCACAAGTTTAGTGAAGAGGTCACCCCAAAAATGTGAAATACCCCCGCAGGTTTGGTCGTCGCTTCGCCATCCTCGTTTCCCTGCTCTTCCAATTGCTGTTTGGAGTGGCCGCTGCCTTCTCCCCCAACATCTATGTCTACATTAGCCTTCGGTTCGTGGTCGGCATGACAATATCAGGCATTGCCATGAACACATTTGTGCTAGGTGGGGCAATACTCCCAGGTTGTCTCTTACCACATAAACTCCAATCTCTAATCTCAATTAGCCAAAATATAACACCTTGTACTGTCTACAATCATCAAACAGTGTTTGACTATTGGGTGAGCTGACAGCCCCAAACTATTGTAGTGTGTGATAGTTATTTTCCTATTTGGAAGGGGCTGAGTGGACCAGTACATCTAAGCGGGCCCTCTTCACCATCCTCTCACAATGTTTCTATGCCGTGGGGCTGATGTTGCTGCCGTGGATCGCCTACGGGGTCCGCAACTGGAGGGCCCTGCAGCTGGTGCTTTCCAGCCCCGTCCTCCTACTGGCTGTCTACTTCTGGTGAGCCTGAATTTCATACCTTCTGGTGAGACTGACCTTCATACCTTATGGTGAGCTTGACCTTCATACCTTATGGTGAGCCTGACCTTCATACCTTATGGTGAGCCTGACCTTCATACCTTATGGTGAGCCTGACCTTCATACCTTATGGTGAGCCTGACCTTCATACCTTATGGTGAGCCTGACCTTCATACCTTCTGGTGAGCCTGACCTTCATACCTTCTGGTGAGCCTGACCTTCATACCTTCTGGTGAGCCTGACCTTCATACCTTCTGGTGAGCCTGACCTTCATACCTTATGGTGAGCCTAACCTTCATACCTTCTGGTGAGCCTGACCTTCATACCTTCTGGTGAGCCTGACCTTCATACCTTCTGGTGAGCCTGACCTTCATACCTTCTGGTGAGCCTGACCTTCATAACTTATGGTGAGCCTAACCTTCATACCTTCTGGTGAGCCTGACCTTCATACCTTCTGGTGAGCCTGACCTTCATACGTTCTGGTGAGCCTGACCTTCATACCTTCTGGTGGCTTGTGCGTGGGCAGCGGGTGGAGGGAAGGAACGATTAAATTGCCCCCAGATACTCATGTAAGGTTTGATTTTTATGTGGATGAGTTTGTCCTCTCATCAAAGCAAAGGCTTATTTGTGTATTGTGTAGTTACCTCTTTGGAAGGGATATTTGGATGACCACACATTTTTGGGGGATTTGTAGACCAATATTGTGTGGGTGTGTACGCGCTAGGATTCTCCCAGAGTCGGCCCGTTGGCTACTAACTCAAGGCAGGCAGAATGAGGCCAGGCAGGAGCTCCAGAGGGCAGCTGCGGTCAACAGGAGAGAGGTCCCCCAGTCATTACTCGACATGGTGATTTAACCATCCTTACTGGAATACATTTAATTTGGGGATACAGAATGTAAACATGTAAAAAAAAAAATATATATATATATATATATATATATATATGAAGTTGCATTTGTGGTGTTGATTATTTAGTTGCATCTTCTTCTAGCTGGAGGCTGAGAACACGTCTACAACGGGCAGTATGATGGACCTCTTCAAGATACCCAACCTGAGGAAACGTGCCCTCACCATGAGCTACATCTGGTTTGTGTGACCAATGATTTAGCTAAATACAAACTCAACATCTGTTATGATCAATATTCAAAATACTGTTTAAATGCATTAATTCACAACAATTGTAGTGCATTCCAGCATGGAGTGCATTTCTTCATGCCCCATCTTGTTTATACAAGCTGTTTTCCCCACTCTCCCTTGGGGCAGGTTTGTGACCAGCCTGGTCTACTTCGGTGTGAGTCTTAACGTGGGACATTTTGGCCTGGACATCTACCTGACCCAGTTCATCTTTGGCCTGGCAGAGATTCTTTCTCGCCTGGGCTGCTACACCCTCCTGGAGCGCCTGGGCAGGAGGCCCTGTCAGGCAGGCACTCTCTTCTTTGGTGGAGCAGCTTGTCTCCTAATTCTTGCTATTCCTGAAGGTGACTACCGAAGGCTGTTTCCAGTTATGCAAATGCTCAACCATCTACCCTATCTGTGTTTATACTGTGTAGCATTCAAATGTTTTATCTTCGTCCAATTTCCCTGAACTTGGTGTAGTTGGCGTTATATTCTGAAACATACCTGTTGGTGGTACTTATTTCTGTCTTATTTTGACCCTTAGACCTTCCAGTATTGGTGACGGTCATTGCAGTGACTGGAAAGTTTGCTATAGCAGCCTCCTTCACTATTGTCTATGTATATACTGCTGAACTCTATCCCACCATTGTACGGTTAGTTAAATTCCCAATGTATACTGTTTATTACAGCAGAATAATATCCTCATTCTTCATACTGTGTATACATGTCAAAATGTATCCTCATCCACTTTTGGATACATTTATTGCAATGTCTTTCTTCATGTCGTCCTTGCAGACAGAATGGTGTGGGTCTGAACTCCATGTGTGCCCGTGGGGCGGGCATCCTGGTCCCTCTGTTGCATCTGCTAGAGGTGTACCACCAGGCCCTGCCCATGCTCATCTGTGGCCTCCTGCCCTTCATCGGCGGGGGGCTGTGCTTTCTACTGCCAGAGACCCTCAACACTGAGCTCCAAGACTACATAGACCCACTCGAGGAGAAGACAATGTGGGTAACCTCTCTGTTTTAGACATTTTAGCTGTCTATATTTGAATTGTGAAGTATGTGAATTGAAGCAAGCACCATACTCATTGATTTTTACTTGTTGATTTTAGAACATCAGAGAGCGGGACTATTGAAAACGGACTCGATGAGGAGGAGAAACCAACTAAATTGAGGAGCTCAAAATTCTGATCACTGTCTGGTCCATACTCCCTGGAGGTGTGAGTTAGTTATTACTCTAAAATGTATCTTATTTTTTGTAAATGACACCACCCTTTTGGGACTAATTATTTGTTTAAATGAGTGAATAATACAAAATGATTGATGTTGTGTATAAAATATGGACCCATCACAATATTCATCTTGGTGATCAGGGTTGCCATATGGGGGGGTTGGATGATTCTAAGGGCCTGTGACTGAGGGGCCCTAAAAAATTATTTAGAACATTAGGTTAAAATAAATCAATAATAAATTATTAACCTATTGTCATTAATATAATATTTGATTTACAATG
Organism: Oncorhynchus clarkii lewisi; assembly: GCF_045791955.1. Lineage (NCBI taxonomy): Eukaryota > Metazoa > Chordata > Actinopteri > Salmoniformes > Salmonidae > Oncorhynchus > Oncorhynchus clarkii. The sequence continues at coordinate 23,793,021 of NC_092148.1, forward strand.
TACTAATAAAACTTGCGGTTTCTTTTTATTTTCTAGTTTTTGGCAAAATGTAAACATCCAGAGATGTTTTAGCCGACATCAATACAGGCAAACTTTTAGCAAGCTATTCATACTAAATCACTTGTCCCTGCCTGGTGCCAGGCCCACAGATGCAGCTTCAGGCCCAGCAGCCCTGTCTCCCCATCCCCATACCCCTGAACCAGCCCTACTCCCAACCCAATCTCCCAAAGGAGGTGGGCAGCATTGTGTTGAATGACATGTCAATTGGCATAATTGCAGGTACTGCAATGCATTGAGGACAGGAAAAATCTCTGACGCAGGCAGCCAATATCAGAGCCTTAAAGGAAGAGATGCAGGCTCTTAGAGATGGATGGGAGTCTCTTCTGTCTGAGGCAACACTGATTGCTACGCAAATGGATGTTGCACCTCAATTTAGCAAGGAACACAGCCGCCAGAGGAAAAGGAAGAGATTCCATGATGAGACCTCTCAAGAGAAGACAGCTCAGGACAGTGCAACAACGGTGTTTTGGAACACTGTGTTTTTTTTACTGCTATGGACACCAACATAAGTGACTTTGACACTAGGTTCCACACCACTGAAAAAATTGTAGAATAATTTTCTGCTGTTCTGAAAGTTGGGCAGATTAGTGAGGATAAAGTCCCTTCTGTGTGCCAACCACTGATCATGAAGTATTCCAGAGATCTTACACCTGAGTTTCAAAATGAAGTAAGACACCTGAACACTGTATATGCTGCCACTTTCCCCCCTAACTTGTACCCTCTTGGTCTCCTGAATGCAATTTGTATGATGCAGCTGCAAAGCATTGTTGGAGAAGTGTGCATTGCTTTACGTATATTTTGCACACTGCCTGTGACTGTTGCTGGTGGTGAGAGCTTTCAGTAAGCTAAAACTGATCAACTATTTGAGGTCCACTATGTCCCAGGACAGGCTTTGCAGTCTTGCCATGCTGTCCATTGAAAGTCTGTTAGCTAGAAAGCTGGACTTCAAGACTTGATCAGTGACTTTGCTCCTAAGAAGGCCCGGCGCTGGGCTCTTGGTGAGTAAGGCTGAGCAAGAGCCAGTGATAACTGTTAAATGGCATGGATATTGGATCACTACACACATGATGCCCACAGGCTGAGAACCAGACAGAACAGGATGTATCTCAAAGTAATGGTTGGATTGCCATAAAATATGTCAAGACCCCAAGTGAAAGAAACCTATTGATTTGGTGACCACTTGACCTTTCCTCTAGCGCCACCATCAGGCCTTTTCAGTTCCGTTTTATTTTCCATTTTCTGTTTCCACTTTTACAGCAGCTTATTTTCCAGTTGGTATGTATACTTAGTTCAAAAATCTGCTGCTGATTTTTATTATTTTGTTTGTTATATCATTCTATAGATGATAATGTTAATTTATTGTAGTTGCATAGGATAATGTATATTTAAGTTATTTATTTGAAGTTATTCATTAATGTTAAGAGAATTTTCCATTCAAGAATTGTACCATTAAAATGTAATTTAGACTGTAAAAGATGGCCTTTAGCACATTTCTTATAGAGGGTATCAGTCTTTGAACAAATATTGAATTCCACTGCATGCAGAATGTTGCATGCATGTCTGCAATGTGTTATATTTTCACAGCTCACTGTCAGTATATATCGTACAGTAAATATTGGACTACAAGATAGTTGCAAGCCTGCAAAGGAGTTATTTAAAGCTTTGAATGGCTTCGATTGGGTTCTGAAGGTGTGTGGTGACAGCAATTGCACAGAGTTGGTGTGGCCTGTGGTGATGGGGCCCAAAATCCCTGGCGGCGCCCCTGTTGGTGATACCTCTCATGAACAGCAGATGGTGCCAAGTAACTTTTCAATGGGAGAAATGGTACAGAGTTTACAGTGCCTCTGGAAACTGCCCTCAAATTGCTTAGATAAATGTTAGTGGGACTGCAGATAAATTAAAAAGTCTCAATAGCACAATAGTATACTATTGATATAAACTCAGCAAAAAAAGAAACGTCCTCTCACTGTCAATTACGTTTATTTTCAGCAAACTTAACATGTGTAAATATTTGTATAAACATAACAAAGATTCGACAACTGTCTGGTCCAGCGACGTTGTTGCCGGTGATGTCTGCTGAGGACCTGCCTTACAACAGGCCTACAAGCCCTCAGTCCAACCTCTCTCAGCCTATTGTGGACAGTCTGAGCACTGATGGAGGGATTGTGCGTTCCTGGTGTAACTCGGGCAGTTGTTGTTGCCATCCTGTACCTGTCCCGCAGGTATGATGTTCGGATGTACCGAACCTGTGCAGGTGTTGTTACACGTGGTCTGCCACTGCAAGGACGATCAGCTGTTAGTCCTGTCTCCCTCTTAGGCGTCTCACGGTACGAACATTGCAATTTATTGCCATGGGCACATCTGCAGTCCTCATGCCTCCTTGCAGCATGCCTAAGGCACGTTCACACAGATGAGCAGGGACCCTGGGCATCTTTCTTTTGGTGTTTTTCAGAGTCAGTAGAAAGGCCTCTTTAGTGTCCTAAGTTTTCTTAACTGTGACCTTAATTGCCTACCGTCTGTAAGCTGTTAGTGTCTTAACGACCGTTCCACAGGTGCATGTTAATTAATTGTTTATGGTTCATTGACCAAGCATGGGCAACAGTGTTTAAGCCCTTTACAATTAAGCTATTTAGATTTTTACGAATTATCTTTGAAAGACAGGGTCCTGAAAAGGGAACGTTTCTTTGCTGAGTTTATTAACTCTGTAGCCATATGAACTTGAAACCATCATTTTTGGTAGACACTGAACAGATAAACCTGGATCCTGATGTCCTGCATGTCACCTAGGGCCCATTATATCCTGTTTTATACATTTTCTTTCCATGCACACGGGTGAACAATGTGAGAAGCGCCACCTATATATGGACAGTAATTGCATGTCTGGAGAGCTGTGGAGGTGCAGTCACAGCAGACAAAGCCTGTCGCAACGCTTTTATAATGCTTCCATAATTGTCATGGGAAGTGAAGAAAAGACCCGAGGGCTTTCTGGGGTCAACGGAAGGTGAACTGTGACAAGTAGAGACGAAATGGGAATTCATGAACCTACCTTTGAAAATAGTGTCCTGGATCTGTACAAATAGATGTGGATATTTTAAGCACCAAAATCCTACAAAAATTACTTTGACGTTTCTCCTCTTCCTTGGCTTCCTCTCATAAAACAAGGAAGGAAAATAAATATCATTAAAGAACTGAAATGGCAGGGGAAATTTTAATTGAGGGCCCCTGGCTCTGTCTGATTCAAAGCAAATGATTGGGGGACTTTTGCAAATGCATATGAGCTGATGTTAACAATGGTGCATGTAGATGGGCCCCCTTTTCAGAGACATGTTTGAATGGACAAAAAAATGTGTTGCAGTTAGAAAACCTTTGAGATGGGTCACATTTTTTTGATGGAACAATTTTGTGAAATAGTTTAAAATGCCATTTCTCTGGAAATATCAATCTGCATAACGTAATATCATTAATGATAAGCCAGCGTTCAAAACTCATATGAAATATTTATTTTAATGGTTTCTAATATGAATAGGCTAAATTGGATTTTTAAAGATCCATCATAAGACATTTGCATGCGCTATATTCAGAAAAACAGTTCGCTCCTAACGCCACTCCTTGCGTGTGCACGTTGCTACTCAAAATTTTGAAAAAGCACCGCGAGCTAAATAGGGTTAGAACAATCCGCAATCATTGGTTCCTCCATACCATAACATTAACCCCTACCATTAACCATAACCCTTACCTAACCATAACCTTAAACCATTTTTGTATTTCAACTTTAAAGGGATAGGGACGTCCAAAGGATCCACAATAACAAGGACAGAGCCAAGATGGTCGAGTGCGCGGTGCGCATCTGAGGTCATAGAGCTGTCTGAAACGCACGGAGTTTTGTCATGTTTTCTTCGAGTAACTGGCGCTCTTTTTCACTTCTGCTCGCAAGAAGATAAGAATCATGACCAACACTAGTGTCAAAACGCATAACTGGCTGTTTTACGCAGAGTATAAAAAAGAACTTGGCTAATGGAGAGAATGGAAATCTCAACCATCCCTTTTATCAAGATGAAAACTCTCGATATATAGCCAGGTAAGACCAATCTTTTTCCCCTTGTTAAGTTGTTAAATTGGCTAAATTATATTAGTCGGGCTAGTTTCGTGACTACTACTGTAGTTTGGTGGTCCTCTTGATACAGTACAGCCTAATCTTTCAGAGATGGTTCATTCCAGTAACCTAATTTCTCTGACAACAAATAACTATTTAATGCAAAACGTATTAATACTTTATTTCAATGTAATAAATAATTGACAGCAACTTATATTGCATATTTATTCATGATTTATATAATAACAAGAATATCTACAGCTATTTGTCATTAGAAACACATGTGGTGCTCTGTTATTACATAATACAAACTGCTGACCCATTAGGCTTACAAAATGTAGGTAGTTATTTTATTTGCAAGTGAAATTAAAAACATGAGTACATTTCGTTTTCATTATGATGTTAAGCCAGTAATATAATGTTGTTGTAGTTATTGTATAATAGGATGCCATTTTACAATGTTATTGTCTAGACACCCCCATTTATCCTGCCTTTTCTGTCATGTATTTTTTTAAACTAGGCAAGTCAGTTAATAAGAACAAATTCTTATTTACAATGACGGCCAACACCGGCCAAACTCAGACGACGCTGGGCCAATTGTGCGCCGCCCTATGGCACCAATCACGGCCAGTTATGATACAGTATGCTCATCAAATATCTTCTGCAATGACCACATTCGTTAACGTGATTGCCTGCAAGAAAATCCAATTTACTCGTGATTCTGGCGTCTTATTTTATTTTCTCATTATATGTGTATTTGCTCACACAGCCATTTAGAGATCTTAGAAACATGTAGAGTTAACATAATCAGAATATCTCCATACTCAGTAACTTGTTTGGTAGGATCAGACGTTTTTGATTTAAATTGCAATTGACAGTTTGCCCTGTAACGTCTGCTTCCAACTCACACTCTCAAACACGTAGATCCCCTGAATGCAGCTCACTATCCACATCCCAATCACCTGAATTCTAATCACCTGTATGTCATTATCATACACTATTTAGTTCAGTTCTTTGCACCCCATCACTGTGAGGTATTGTTTGTTTTGTGACACGCTCTGGTTTTCCCCGTGATTTACTCCTCCCGTGTATGATCGTTTTTGCCTGCCTCACTAAGGACGCCTTTTGCATATTCCCTGCCTGTACCTTAGCCTGTCGGATTTCCTGTTATCAACCTATTGCCTGATCTACCGGACGACGTTACTAGCCTTTTCCCTGCCTGTACTGTTGCGCTTTTGGACTCCCTGTGTATGACCTTCTGCCTGCCCCTGGACCCAGAGCCTCCTAGAGCCTCCTCCTGTGGTCCTTTGCAATAAACACCTGCTGCGCCCTGCGCTTGAAACCAGCTCTCTGTCTCCCCTCGTGTTCATTACATAACCCTTTTGGATTTGTTACAATATCAATTGGTATAGCATAGGTATTATCTTACTCCTTTCACTTAAAATGGAGGAAAATCATCATCACCTTCACCACTTTTACAAACAGAGTATGTTTTCACTATATGGTCGTTCCTTTCGGTCATGACAGGTGAGCACATTCTACAGTGTCTGTGTTCTTGCCAACAGATCAACTGCTATGATATCCATTTTTCAAGATTTATCTTTTAAATATGTGCGACTTAATTACCACCATGAGGATGTTAGATAGCAGATAGACTTAACAAAGGGAATTAATGATTACGGGAATAGGAATATTAGTTGTATTAATTAGGTAGGCCAGCTAAAATATTTAAATCTCCACAAAGAGCTTTGAATAACTAGGACACGGCCAGAGGCTCTTTCCCTGTCTTTCCCTCTCTCTCGCTCCCCTCTCTTTCTCTAGTGTTCTCTCTCCCCCTCTCACTCATTTGATGTCAGACACGATGCTCTTGGTAGGAGCAGCCAATGAAATGTGGATTCCTTCATTCAGGGAGCAGAAGGAGTTTAACTGAGAATTAGGGATAACTAATGGCTGCTTCTAGCCAAGCTGTAAAATGTATTCCCTTGCCACAAGGCTAATAGGCTACACAGGGGATGGAACAAGCAGGGACAGAGTAGAGAATTCCTCTTGGAATTATTATGAAGATTCTGACATGTTAACTGTTCTCTAGGTGGTCTTAATTGGCTTTGGTGCCAATCACTCTTTTGAACCTGAACAACTGTTGACCTCAGTGTTTTACCTTTTCCTTGATACCCAACTGCACTCCAGGTGCCCTTCAGGTTTTCCCCTCCACCCCAGGCAGGCCTGTGACCGCCATGATGAGCAGCTCATCCAGCCCAGCTGAGTTCTACAGGGACAGCACCTCCCTCCTGTCCATAGACTCCAGCGTCTTCTACAGCGAACCCCCTCCTGTCTGTGGCGACCCACTGGACTTCTTCACCATCAATGTGGGTGGCAGCCGCTACGTTCTCTCCCAGGAGCTGCTGGCATCCCACCCAGAAACCCGGCTGGGCAAGCTGGCCCTGTCCACACGGGACTCTGCCCTAGAGCTCTGCGACGACACTGACTTCCTGGAGAATGAGTTCTTCTTCGACCGCAACTCACAGACCTTCCAGTATGTGATAAACTTCTACCGCACAGGCCACCTGCATGTCAGGGAGGAGCTTTGCGTGCTCTCCTTCCTCCAGGAGATTGAGTACTGGGGCATCGACGAGCTCTGCATCGATCCCTGCTGCCGGGGACGCTACTACCGCCGCAAGGAGCTCAAGGAGAGCCTGGACATGCGGAACGAGGCTGAGGCTGACGAAAGCCAGGACGAAGACTTCAACGACGCCGCGTGCCCAGATCTCCGCCGGCGCTTGTGGGACCTGCTGGAGAAGCCAGAGTCTTCACAAGCGGCACGCGCCTTCGGCACGCTGTCAATCATCTTCGTGGCGGTATCCATTGTCAACATTGTGCTCATCTCGCTGGACCTGGGGGATGTGGGTGGGAACGGGATCGGTGACGAGAGTGGGGGCAGTGACGGGGGTACACCTTTCTTCGTGGATGCACTGGAATATGTGTGCGTGGTGTGGTTCACCGGCGAGCTGGTGCTACGCTTCATCTGCGTACGCGACAAGTGCCGCTTCACCCGTAGCGTTCCCAATGTGATCGACCTGCTAGCCATCCTGCCCTTCTATGTGACTCTGGCAGTTGAGATTCTGCACGGTGGCTCTACAGAGCTGGAGAACATGGGCCGCGTGGTGCAGTTGCTCAGGCTCATGAGGTCCCTGCGCATGCTCAAACTGGGACGCCACTCCACAGGTAATGTAGTCATCTATCTATACATACTATCAAGGTAAGACCCAAGTGCAGACTATGTGAAGTAAAAATGTTTGACAACAGGGGCAGGCAAACAGGTCAAGGCAGACCTGGGGTGGATAATCCAGAGTAGGAGCAAAGGTACAGGATGGCAGGCAGACTCAGGGTCAGGCAGAGTGGTCAGGCGGGCAGGTAACAGGGTCAGGCAGAGTGGTCAGGTGGGCAGGTACAGGGTCAGGACAGGCAAGGGTCAAAAACCACGAGGGCGAGAAAAAGAGAGGCTGGGAAAAGACAGGAGCTGACAGGACGAACGCTGGTAAGCTTGACAAACTAGACGAACTGGCAACAGACAAACAGAAAACACAGGTATAAGTACACAGGGAATAATGGGGAATATGGGCGACACCTGGAGGGGGGTGGAGACAAGCACAAGGACAGGTGAAACCGATCAGGGCATGACACATACAGTATAATCATTTGTAGTAGTCACCTGGAATGCATTTCAATTAACAGGTGTGCCTTGTTCAAAGTTAAGTTGTAGAATTTCTTACCTTCTTAATGCGTTTGAGCCAATCAGTTGTGTTGGGACAAGGTAGGGGTGGTAAAAGACCAAGTCGATATGGCAAGAACAGCTCAAATAAGCAAATAAAATGACATTCAGTCAATCATTACTTTAGGACATGAAGATCAGTCAATCTGGAAAATTTCAAGAACTCAAGTGCAGTCGCAAAAAAACATCATGCCCTATGATGGAGAACCACCACAGGAAAAAGGAAGACCCAGAGTTACCTCTGCTGCAGAGGATAAGTTCATTAGAGTTACCAGCCTCAGAAATTGCAGCCCAAATAAATGCTTCACAGAGAACTAAATAGCAAGAGTGAGAAAGGGAACGATGACAGGCTAGGAGAAGGAGAAAAGAATATTCATTCATATTTCAAAAATTTCCTCAGGGGATTGAGAATGGGGGGCCTGACAGGTGAATGCTCCTGAGTCCATTTGTGTGTGTCTGTGTAAATTTGCATCCGTGCGCATGAATGGCTTGGATGTTGCGGATTTTGGCGAGGGGTTGTGACATATTCCCTCTAGTATGCTACTTCAACAAATTGGTAAGTACAGCATCAGGAAAAGAAAGAGAGAAATTGATTTCTCCCTCTGGGTGATGGCAATTAATAAAACAGATGCTTTTAGGGGAAAAGTGTGGATTTACAGGGCATGTTCTCCACTTTGTCTACATGCTGGTGCATCTTGATATCCTTGAGGAGTCTATGACATTTGCTCAGTTTAAGTCCCATGATCTGACTAAAGTGACTTTAGTCAAACTATAAAAGCCGGAGTGTTCTTGCCATGTGTGTAACAATATGTCTGTAACAATATCCTGAACAAAGCTGCATCCCGATAACTGTATCATCTTGCAAACAAAGATAAGTTTGCTCTACAGACCGCTAGAGGAAAAAAACTACAGCCTCCTTTTTATACTTATCCCCTATTTGAATATAATATCACTCTTTCCTCTGCTCCTGGAGCTCTCTGGACACAGCACTCAGGGTGTCTTTCTAATCTGATTAGATAAAGGGAAAAAAGATCATGCAAAGGCAATATGAAAACAGATACCTGAAGCTCAGAGATACCGTAAAGCTGGCGTTGTCCTTGAGACTGTGTTATTATTATGAACCCTCCTTGTTTGTGCTCTTGGAAAGCACCCACATAATCTAATAAAGGACCCAGCTAGCACACAACATTCTGAGAGATATATGTTTCTTATAGCTTGGTGAGAGTGTGGTTGTCCTATGGTTATTTTGCATACAACCTTCCCACATACTTCTTGGAATGGTGCAGGATAGTTGCTTGACTTTGTAACATTCTCAGCACATTTAAGGAACTTGACAAAAAAAAAATATTTTCTTATTGTCTTACTTCAACAAAACGTGTCCTAAATGTTCAAACATGGTTACATTTCATTTCAATTTTGGTAATGTTCTACAAATGCTCTCCAACTCGTTTGAAATTGGAAATGTTCTCAAACATTTCAGAACTTCAGCATAACGTTTCCTTTAGGATTTCTCATGGTTCTATTTAAAGTAATATTCTCACATTGTTTTCCGAGAACGTTAAGATACAACGTTCTTCTGAGTGAATTTCAGTAGTTCAGCATAATGTTTCCTATAGGTTTCCTCATGATTCTATTTAGTCATGTTCTCAAATTGTTCTGAGAACATTATGAAAACTTCCATAAAACCACAAGAAAACTTCAGTAATGTTCAGAGAACATTTTAGGAATGTGAATGAAAAATATATACATTCTGTTCTCAGCATCAACAAAACTCACTATCATCCATCTTGTTAAGTGTTCCTTTAAAATGTTTGAATAGACTATAATAAACAGCTTTGTATGAGCAGTGGCACAATGGACTAATTCCATGGATAGAGAACAGATGAGCATAGGTATGAATCTTACTGACGCTGTGCCATAAAAAATGTTTTTTTATTTGTTTGCATGATTAATGCCTAAGCAAATAAATGTCCATGTGTCCTATCTGTGCTTGTTCAACATAGTTAATCCAAACTAAGCTTGCAGTGTTAAGGCTTATTGAAACATGTTCTCAGAACATGATTTAATTACCTTCAAATAACCCAAAAATAGTCAAACGTTCTCAGAACCTACCTAAAAATGTACCCAGAACAGGCAAAATGTTCACTTCTGTTCTCAGAACGTTCAATAAACGTTCAGTTTTACCGCTCAGGAAATTTACGGCTTCATTTCCAGAACCAATGGAAACCAAAAACGTGCTTTCCCACAACTTCCAAAGAACCAAATGTGCTAGCTGGGTCTCATTTTGATCCCATATAGTTTCACAATAGTGTTTCAGTTGATCAAATCAAATTTTATTGGTCACATACACATGGTTAGCAGATGTTAATGCAAGTGTAGCGAAATGCTTGTGCTTCTAGTTCTGACAGTGCAGTAATATCTAACAAGTAATCTAACAATTTCACAACAACTACCTTATACACACAAATGTAAAGGGATGAATAGAATATGTACATATAAATATATGGATGAGCGTTGGTGTGTGGCATAGGCAAGATGCAGTACATGGTATAGAATAAAGTATATACATGAGATGAGTAATGTAGGATATGTAAACATAATTAAAGTGGCGTCATTTAAAGTGACTAGTGATTACCTTTTAAGTCCATTTATTTAAGTGGCCAGAGATTTGCTAAAAATAACATAAATTATACTTGGTAAACTTCACCCAATATCTATTTTCTACTTGAGGAGTTTTGAGAGCTTTTCAAGCAATCTCAGCGTGTGAATAGTCCTACCACCTGCTCAATCTCAGCATGTGAGTAGTCCTAACACCTGCTCAATCTCAGCGTGTGAATAGTCCTAACACCTGCTCAATCTCAGCGTGTGAATAGTCCTACCACCTGCTCAATCTCAGCGTGTGAATAGTCCTAACACCTGCTCAATCTCAGCGTGTGAATAGTCCTACCACCTGCTCAATCTCAGCATGTGAGTAGTCCTACCACCTGCTCAATCTCAGCAGGTGAATAGTCCTACCACCTGCTCAATCTCACTGTGAATAGTCCTACCACCTGCTCAATCTCACTGTGAATAGTCCTAACACCTGCTCAATCTCAGCGTGTGAATAGTCCTACCACCTGCTCAATCTCAGCGTGTGAATAGTCCTTACCATCTGCTTAATCTCAGCGTGTGAATAGTCCTACCACCTGCTCAATCTCAGCGTGTGAATAGTCCTACCATCTGCTTAATCTCAGCGTGTGAATAGTTCTACCACCTGCTCAATCTCAGCGTGTGAATAGTCCTACCACCTGCTTAATCTCAGCGTGTGAATAGTCCTACCACCTGCTCAATCTCAGTGTGTGAATAGTCCTACCACCTGCTCAATCTCAGTGTGTGAATAGTCCTACCACCTGCTCAATCTCAGCGTGTGAATAGTTCTACCACCTGCTCAATCTCAGCGTGTGAATAGTCCTACCACCTGCTTAATCTCAGCGTGTGAATAGTCCTACCACCTGCTCAATCTCAGCATGTGAATAGTTCTACCACCTGCTCAGTTGTGTATATTTACAGTTTTTGCACTTGTTTTAACTGCAAGCTTGCTGTTAAATTTTCCCCACTAAACTCAGTCATGAGTTTCGCACATCAACACTTGTTGTTGTTTACATTAGCTGTTTGTGGAATACAGTGTATAAATTGGATAGATGCACTACAGTACCTTCATGTTAGGCAAGTGAGTATTAAGACTGATTTAAGAGTTAATTATTCAGGTAAATTATTTTGCATACCATCAAAAGTGTACACTTTCAGCATGGTCTTCCTACAGATGGCATCATTCTAACGCGTCAGTGCAGACAGCCGTCGGACTATCTAACTTTAGACAATGCACTTTCAGGTGTACGACCTGAATAAGTAATCTGTCATTTAATCTCCTTACAAGATGTATAATTAACCCCAGCCCTCTGTATCCCTGTGTCTCCCAGGCCTCAAGTCCCTGGGCCTGACCATTGCCCAGTGCTACGAGGAGGTGGGTCTCCTGCTCCTCTTCCTCTTCGTGGGCATCTCCATCTTCGCCATGGTGGAGTTTGCCCTGGAGCATGACATCCCCGGTACCTCCTTCAGCAGCGTGCCGTGTGCCTGGTGGTGGGCCACCACCTCCATGACCACGGTGGGCTACGGAGACATCCGCCCCGACACCACCCTGGGCAAGGTGCTGGCCTTTCTCTGCATCTTGTCTGGCATCCTGATCTTGGCACTGCCCATCGCTATCATCAACGACCGCTTCTCTGCCTGCTACTTCACTCTCAAGATGAAGGAGGCGGCGCTGCGGCACGGAGAGGCGCTCAAGAGGCTGGCGCGGGGTTCCCTGGGTGACTCGGAGGTGGGTGGGGCAGCAAGGGGAGGAGGGGTGAACCTGAGAGATGTTTACGCCAGGAGTGTGACAGAGATGCTGAAGCTGCAGGGGAGGGAGAGGGCCAGCACACGGAGTAGTGGAGGGGGTGAGCTCTGGTGGTAGTGTGGAAGACGGACCACAAGGGCAGCTGTGGAGAAAAAACTATGGAAAAAGTTAAGTCAATTGGGTTAAAGATGGAATCTGCAGTTGGGGGAAACAACACTACTGGCTGCTCCACCACTGTTGTTTTTGTTGCTGAGCTGAGGAGCGTCGCGAATCGTGGTAAAAATGTTAATCGCTGTGCTCTTATCGCACGTGCAATGATGTCAGAGGGCGAAAAACATTGTAAGCTGACGTGGTTGTTTCACCATTAAGGATTCCAGCTTTAGGAATACCATCAGAATATGACAACAGTGTGTACAATGTATAGGACATATCTAAAGGATGATGGGGGGACAATTACTTAAATGTCACCTGAAAGATTTGCCACAACTTTCATGCCTAACCTTTTTCGGTGTTGTGTTCTCTGACACAACTGTTGCATGTTCTGTCTCCTCTGTATGTGACACATGACCATCTGATCATTTATCACTCCAGTGTTAATCTGCAAAATTGTAATTATTCGCCTACCTCCTCATGCCTTTTGCACACAATGTATATAGACTATTTTTTTCTACTGTGTTATTGACTTGTTTATTGTTTACTCCATGTGTAACTCTGTGTTGTCTGTTCACACTGCTATGCTTTATCTTGGCCAGGTCGCAGTTGTAAATGAGAACTTGTTCTCAACTAGCCTACCTGGTTAAATAAAGGTGAAATAAAAACATATATTAAAAAAACATGTCATATAGACAGGATGTACAGTATAGACTGAATTATATTGTGTTTGATATTTCAAAACTTCTCTCCACTGAAAGATGCAGTATGTTGTGGTGTATAGAAACGCACAACATGATTTCATTGGAGAGCAATAAACAGATTGGACTTCTTATTCACCCCGGTCTCTTTTTCCTGCGGGGTCACTGTGAAATACCTTAAGGGCGCTGGGAGGAGGAGTCTCCGAGTCAAGTCTGTATGCAGAGCACACACAAATATCCTGAACTGGTTAAAGTCATTCCACAGGGTAGGTTTAACAGAGCAAATGAAACGTGGCCATACTTTATCAATCATTTAACATCAGTGATACTATTGAGGCCTGTATAGCATTTGGGAGGTCATCAAACGCTATTGTTTGAACTAAATATAGACAAATATAGGCTGAGGGTTTCAAGCTGTGGTTGATTTCAAATGTAATTTTGATAATATAATTACAATATGTTGGATTCAGGTCTGTGGAGATCTTCACAATTGCTGTAATAATCTGTTCAGAATCTCAAAAAGCTCTGACCACTTGCACCATGTATTTAAATCATCTCAATTGCAATCCAGGTCATTTGGTTGTGTTAGTATATGAAGTAAAGTGATAACACGTTAAATTGTTGTATAAATGAATAAACAAACTATCTTGTATTCTCATTTGAACGTTGTTGTGCTTTTAAATGGTTGAAAGCACAGTGATAACACATTTTGGTGACGACAAAACCAAAAATCTGACATTTGATTTTCCATTGGAATTTGGTTGTGCTTTTAGAAGGAGTGAAAGCCATGTAAGGGAATCATTGTGATATTTATATATATACCACATATTTATATATATACCACATTAGGGATTCAACAAACTTTTGGTTGTATTTCTGAGTGGGTGAAAATAGGTTGTAATCTCATTGATCAACGTATCAACCAAATATTTCGGAATTAAGTGGTGTGCCCAGTGGGAAGAGACTGTTCCATCTCCATAACGCAATCCAACCTGCCCTCAGAGTAGAATGTTTTCTCTATGTAGCACTAAAACATGTATCCCCTGCAGTCACCTATAAATACTGTAAATGATATACTGTACATACATATGGATTATACTGTATTTAATCATGTAGGGGAAATATTTCCAGACCATGGGATTTTTAGCCTATTCCAAACCTCACCTTCAGCCTTCTCCGAAACTGAAGAGCTTTTTCCGAACATTCTCAAGAAAGTATTGTTTTTACTCCTGACAGTCACAGATTCCCTTACATGGCTATTGGGCCACAGGGCCAGCCCCTTATCTCTTGGACATGTATGAGTCCCTGATATTATGGCCATCCTGCACAGATGTCAATGCATTATGGGCCAGTCAACATATGAGGACAGTCTAAATATGAATTAGCAGTCTGAGACATTGGGCATACAGCACCGAAGTAGTGATGAATGTTTCATTAAATGGAATAGAGTGGACTGCGTGCATATTGTAAATCCACATGGTATGGGAGCCGTTTTGAGATAAGATGTATAAGAAAATTGATTTACAGTGAACCCTTTCCCAACCATTTCTGGCCAAACAAACAACATCGCGGTAGTTCACAGCAGTAGTTCACAGCAGTAGTTCACAGCAGTAGTTCACAGCAGTAGTTCACAGCAGTAGTTCTCAATTGGCAGAACACATTTTTCAATGTGACCCCCACAATAAATATCAGACTTGCCTGTGCTAATGTTTTTCACAGATGAAACAAAATTATACAAATGACTTTGCTCGTGATGCGCGCCTCTCAAACAGCCTGAGAAACAAGTTAGGATACAGATCCCATTTCATGTATTATCTGACTGGCACTAGTGCTTCTAATTCAAAAATCCCATGTGCATTCCACATGTCATGTTAACCTATAATTGACTGTTACATTTTTTTTTCAATAATAGGAAATGTTTCAAGGCACATCTGAGAGTTCCTGGAGGCACACCAGTGGGCTGCGGTACACCGGTTGGGAACCACCTGTCTAGACGAGAGAATCAAGGACAATAAATCCACATCCATCTCCAGAGTGCATCTCAGTACACTCATTCAATATTTTTGGAGGGATTGTATCATTTATACAATGTTCTATCCTCTGTTTTTGTATTTGGGGAATAAATGACAAATAGAACTGGCATCAACCCCAGGAAAACGTTTTGTGTTGGCAGGAGAGTAATCAACATGAGAGTGATAATAGTCCTTTTAATGCTGCATCAGATGAGCCCCGTTTGAACAGGCCCTGTGAGTTTTCATAAAACACACATGAAGCTCAAATAATAAGGGAGTCAATCAGACAGAGCGCACCAATCAGCATGCTCTCTGGTGAGGCTATTGGAATAGAATTAATTAGCATGTGTTTGATCTACAGGGATGAGAGCACTATCCATGTCCCAGCTGGATAAGTACTCCCAAACCTCTGGATAAAACGTACACACACAGTCAGGCAAGCTAATTAGTAGTGTGTGTGTGTGTGCGTGTGTGCGTGCGTGTTGAACTATCCTTGTGGGCCCTGAAAAATCCTATTCTAAGGTTAGGGTTACAATTAGGGTTGGGTATAGTTTTAGGATTAGGGGTTTAGGTTAGTATTAGGTTTAAGGTTAGTGTTATGGTTAGCTTAAGGGTTAATTTGAGGGAAAATAAGATTTGGATTGGAATCAGTTATTTGGTCCCCACAAGGATACCGAAACAAAACTGTGTGTGTGTGCGTGCTCGTGTGTGTGTGTGTGATAGAGAGAGAAAGACAGTTAAGAGAAGGGAGAGATCAGAGAGAGAGACTGAGGGAGAGAGAGTGACTGAGGGAGAGAGAGTGTGTGTTGACAGTGATCAGACACCATCCGGACCAGGCATGTCATAACAGTTTTTACTTCAGATGCTTTATGGGTTGAGCTGTTTATTTTACTGCATCCTTTTTCCTGGATTCTTTTTAGAGGATAAATCTCTTGGGTTTTACAAGCAACCCCAGTACAAGTTACTTACACTAAACAGACATACACCACTCAACCGATGTTACCTTTTCAAAAGAGTAACTATCAAACATAGGCAATAGCCACTGTATTGTTTCTCATACAGGATGGTAATAGAGAGGAGAATATAAACTGTTTTAGTTTGAATGCTAGTTGTGTCTAAGTACTTGGACCCCAAACTCAAGTCCTATTTCATGGCTCTGGAAGTATATTCACTTTGCTAACAGTTCTATCCCTGGGGTAAATATTTCTGCCTGAGGGAAATGGTTAGACATCCCACAGCCTTGCAGCTGTGTTTACATAC
Organism: Oncorhynchus clarkii lewisi; assembly: GCF_045791955.1. Classification (NCBI taxonomy): domain Eukaryota; kingdom Metazoa; phylum Chordata; class Actinopteri; order Salmoniformes; family Salmonidae; genus Oncorhynchus; species Oncorhynchus clarkii. Next base: position 23,809,441 of record NC_092148.1, read on the forward strand.
AGCAGGTTTAGTAAGGAAAAATTGATAGAGAATATAGTTTACATTACTGATCACAATATCATACTTTCTTGTTCAAATCTATGTGAAATGTATGTCAAGATGTTCTATAAAAAAGATTCCATTTGATAAACAAACCCTGCCTTCTCTGATTTTACTTTCCCTGTATATCTCTGCCATCTTCTCTCTCACTCGTTCTTACTATTTTAAGATGACGGTAGAGTGGTTCAAGGAAGGATATTGCCGCTTGGACAGGCAGAAGGACATGTGCTGGGCTATGTAGTACATTTTCTTTTAAGGGTATGGGGAGAAAGAGACATGAGAAGAGATTGACCAGTAATTTCTGTTAGTATTTCACAAATAGGTCAGAGTAGCAGAGGACAGATGTGAGTATTCAGTGTGTGAGATCAATAGGATATTTATGTTTTACCCAAATGTTCCCCCTTTCCTCCCTCCCATTCATCTCTCATTTTGCTGTACTAAAGCCCTATCGGAAATAGGACACACCATCTACTGTAGGTGAGTAAAGTACCAATGCTAAAGAAAAAAGGATTTGTTACTCCGTTGTTTATGACTTGTGTTGTCGTTTATAAACATTGTTGACATTGGCAACCAACTATGTCATCAATGTCATTTGAAGTGGTTCGGGATTGCAACTTCATGGCTAGCACAGAGCCTCAATCCGAAGCAGGATGGTGCAGAAGTCAAAATGAGGGCCAGGCATTCCCAGGGCAGAGAGAGAACAAAACACGCCATTAGGCAAAAACACTGCTGGGCCACTCAGGGAGAGAACACCAGGCCAAGAGCACGTCCTGCTATAGCTTCAAAACTATCCTCACGTTCTAATAGTATGGTTATAAAATAATGGACTTGCAGAACCCAGCTCTTGCAATACAGAGCCTGTTGCTTGTTGCTGGGGGTATTTCAAGTGCCCCGTGTGTGTAGATATCTGGTCCTCCCCCATCGCTGAGGCCCTGAGCACAAGTCTTTCATCCCAACTTCAAACGTAGTCTCATTAAACCCTTACGTCACACAGTCCTCAAGGAAGCACAGTGCCCATTTTGGAAGCAGAATAGAGAATCGATCCCCCCTTGCTTTCCAGGGTCCCATAGTTCATTAGTATCGGCAGTCTACTCTCATGGTAAGTCTTTAGTAATGTCTTTAGTAGAGTTACAGTGCCATGTTCTATAAATTGTCAGCAAAAGTCTTGTTAAGATGATGATCTCTGACTGTTATAATCAGTGTTTAACCATTTGGAAGTGGTCTGACAAGCTGCATGGACTTGGGGGTTCTATTACAACAGTCAATGGTAAGTATTCTTAGAATGAGTTAACTGCTATTCAGTACTGAGGTTATAACTAGTGGTCTACATTGACGTGGTGCATGGAGAGAAAGGCATGCAGCAGTAGTGTGTTCTCCTCAAGCTCCACCCACCTGTCTGACCGCTGAACCCAACAGGGAATATCCTTTGCTTTGTCCTTGGAAGAAAACACCCCTCCTGTCTAATGTAACTGGGTTAATGATCTATTCCAAAATGGGAACACTAGCACCTGGAATTTTATACCTCCCCCATTTCCCCTAACAAAGCCTACAGTAACTCTCAAATTATAATAAATTGGTCTGATATCACTGGTGCAGTGTTTGCTTTAGACTTCTGGTATATTATTCATGGAGTTGTTATTGTTAATTTGCATGTTTCTGTTTGGTTCACTTCTTTCATATATCTTGGTTCCAACGTAAATGTAGTGACCACCTATGCTGAAAGACAAAATACGTGATTATACTGACCAAAAACATAAAACGCCATATGCAACAATTTCAACGATTAGGCCCTAATCTATGGATTTCACATGACAGGGGCGCAGCCATGGGTGGGCCTGGGAGGGTCCCCCCACTGTGGAGCCAGGCCCAGCCAATCAGAATGACTCTTTCCTCACAAAAGGGATTTATTACAGACAGAAATAGTCCTCAGTTTCATCAGCTTTCCTGGTGGCTGGTCTCAGATGATCCCACAGGTGAAGAAGCCGGATGTGGGGTCCTGGGCTGGCACGGTTACACGTGGACTACGGTTGTGAGGCCAGTTGGTCGTACTGCCAAATTCTCTAAAACGACATCCTGGCTTATGGTAGAGAAATTCATATTCAATTCTCTAGCAACAGCTCTGGTGGACATGCTTGCAGTCAGAATGCTAATTGCACGCTCCCTCAAAACCTGATACATCTGTGGCATTGTGACAAAACTGCATATTTTAGAGTGGCCTTTTATCATCCCCAGCACAAGGTGCACCTGTGTAATGATCATGCTGTTTAATCAGCTTCTTGATATGCCACACCTGTCAGGTGGATGGCTTATCCTGGCAAAGAAGAAATGCTCACTAACAGGGATGTAAACAAATGTGTGCACAAAATTGGAGAGAAGCTTTTTGTGCATATCGATAAATGTGGGTATCTTTTATTTCACCTCATGAAACATGGGACCAACACTTTACTTGTTGTGTTTATATTTTTGTTCAGTGTACATTGGGTTGAGTAACACTACTTTTAATGCTTTCATTTACAAGCGATGTTTTCAGTCCAGTTGGGAGGACTAAAAACTGACACAAGTCAAGGTGTGAGCGATTAAAACACACATATTAAGGGCTGTTATGTTACTTTATGGCTCAATACTAGAGCAGCACTCTCGGTTGAACTAAAGTGTGGTGGAGGAAAAAGGTATGAGAGTGCCACTTGGAGCTTGAGTGAGCGCTCAGCATACAGTTTCTCCTTTCTGTGTCAGTGGGTGGAATATGTAATCCATCTATGACCATGTCAGTGGAAATCTCTAAAACACAAGTGGGCTGGATAGACTGCCAGTTGATATTTAAAATGAGAGGAGATTAAAAACACTGTTTATTTGATAGAGCGCTTTGGATTAGGTTGCCTTTTGATATTGATATACAGTGCATTTGAGAAATTATTCAGACCCCTTCACCTTTTCCACATTTTGTTACAGCCTTATTCTAAAATTGATTAAATAAAAAATGTTTGTCATCAATCTACATACAATACCCCATAATGACAAAGAAAAAACACACTTTTATAAATTAAATACCTTATTCAGACCCTTTTGCTATTAGACTCAAAATTGAGCTTAGGTGCATCCTATTTCCATTGGTCATCCTTGAGATGTTTCGACAACTTGATTGGAGTCCACCTGTGGTAAATTCAATTTATTGGACATGATTTGGAAAGGCACACACCTGTCTATATAAGGTCCCACTTTTCACAGTGCATGTCAGAGAAAAACCAAGCCATGAGGTTCAAGGAATTGTCCGTAGAGTGCAGAGACAGGATTGTGTCGAGGCACAGATCTGGGGAAGGGTACCAAAAAATGTCTGCAGCATTTGAAGGTCCCTAAGATCACAGTGGCCTCCATCATTCTTAAACGGAAGAAGTTTGGAACCACCAAGACTCTTCCTAGAGCTGGCCACCCGGCCAAACCTAGCAATCGGGGGAGAAGGGCCTTGGTCAGGGAGGTGACCAAGAACCCGATGGTCACTCTGACAGAGCTCCAGAGTTCCTCTGTGGAGATGGGAGACAAGGACAACCATCTCTCCAGAAGGACAACAATCTCTGCAGCACTCCACCAATCAGGCCTTTATGGTAGAGTGGCCAGATGGAAGCCACTCCTCAGTAAAAGGCACATGACAGCTTGCTTGGAGTTTGCCAAAAGGCACCTAAAGGACTCTAAGACCATGAGAAACAAGATTATCTGGTCTGGTCTGATGAAACTAAGATTGAACTCTTTGGCCTGAATGCCAAGCGTCACATCTAGAGGAAACCTGGCACCAGCCCTACGGTGAAACATGGTGGTGGCAGCATCATGCTGTGGGGATGTTTTTCAGCTGCAGAGACTAGTCAGGATCGAGGGAAAGATGAAAGGAGCAGAGTACAGAGTGTTCCTTGATGAAAATCCAACAGGACAACGACCCTAAGCACACAGCCAAGACAAAGTAGGAATGGCTTCGGGACAAGTCTCTGAATATCCTTGAGTGGCCCAGCCAGAGCCCGGACTTGAACCCAACCGAACACCTCTGGAAAGACCTGAAAATAGCTGTGCAGCGACGCTCCCCATCCAACCTGACAGAGCTTGAGAGGATCTGCAGAGAAGAATGGGAGATACTCCATAAATACAGATGTGGGAAACTTGTAGTGTCATGCCCCAAAATACTCGAGGCTGTAATTGCTGCCAAAGGTGCTTCAACAAAGTACTGAGTAAAGGGTCTGAATACTTATGTGTATATGATATTTCCGTTTTTTATTTTGTATAAATTTGCTATCATTTCTAAAAATGTTTTTTTTTGCTTTGTCATAATGGGGTATTGTGTGTAGAATGATTTAATGTTTTAATAAAGTATAGAATGAGGGTGTAACATAATAAAATGTGGAACAAAGTCAAGGGGTCTGCATACTTGCCGAATGCACTGTATGTTTTAATTGGAACAGCTTTTTAAAAAGTGTGAATTAAGTGAGGATGATTTTTCTGTCTTTCACTTTTCCTCTCGTAAATAACATGTTTGACTTAACTAGGCAAGTTCTTATTTACAATGACGGTCTACCCCAGCCAAACTCTAACCCGGACGACACTGAGCCAATTGTGCGCCGCTCTAGGGGACTCCCAAGCACAGCTGTTTGTGATACAGCCTGGAATCGAACCAGGGTCTGTAGTGATGCCTCTAGCAATGAGAAGCAGTGCCTTAGACCGCTGCGCCACTCGGGAACTCTTAATCATACTCACAGTTTAATACCTTCATCATTTTTAATCGATGAGTGAAAATCATTTCAATCAAGTCGTGGTGAACCAGTCAGAGGTAGGATTTATTCCTTGTGGAAGCCTTTGATCCCCTGATGTCTGAATGAGTGTCCCCAGGCGTCATCTCCACACTCCAACAGCATCGTAATACAAAACAAATTGTCAGCTTAGAGTGTGTCTCTGTTGATTAATCCTCACAATGTATGCATTGACACATCCAACCTGTACATTTCTACAATTAATCAAAATCAAATGTATTTATATAGTCCTTCTTAGATCAGCTGATATCTCAAAGTGCTGTACAGAAACCCAGAAACCCAGAGAGTTGAAAACAGCAGGTCTGGGACAGGTAGCACTTCCGGTGTACAGGTCAGGGTTCCATAGCTGCAGGCAGAACAGTTGAAACTGGAGCAGCAGCACGGCCAGGTGGACTGGGGACAGCAAGTAGTCATCATGCCAGGTAGTCCTGAGGCATGGTCCTAGGGCTCAGGTCCTCCGAAAGAGAGAAAGAAAGAAAGAGAGAATTAGAGAGTGCATACTTAAATTCACACAGGACACCAGATAAGATAGGAGAAATACTAGATATGACAGACTGACCCTAGCCCCTCGACACATAAACTACTGCAGCATAAATACTGGAGGCTGAGACAGGAGGGGTCAGGAGACACTGTGGCCCCATCCGATGAAACCCACGGACAGGGCCAAACAGGCAGTATATAACCCCACCCACTTTGCCAAAGCATAGCCCCCACACCACTAGAGGGATATCTTCAACCACCAACTTACCATCCTGAGGCAAGGCAGAGTAAAGCCCACAAAGATCTCCGCCACTGCACAACCCAAGGGGGGCGCCAACAAAGACAGGAAGGCCACGTCGGTGACTCAACCCACTCAAGTGACGCACCCCTCCTAGGGACGGCATGGAAGAGCACCAGTAAGCCAGTGACTCAACCCCTGTAATATGGTTATAGGCAGAGAATCCCAGTGGAGAGAAGGGAACCGGCGAGGCAGAGACAGCAAGGGCTGTTCGTTGCTCCAGTGACTTTCCGTTCACCTTCACACTCCCGGGCCAGACTACACTCAATAATAGGACCTACTGAAGAGATGAGTCTTCAATAAAATACTTAAAGGTTGAGACTGAGTCTGCATCTCTCACATGGGTAGGCAGACCATTCCATAAAAATTGAGCTCTATAGGAGAAAGCCCTGCCTACAGCTGTTTGCTTAGAAATTCTAGGGACAATTAGGAGGCCTGCGTCTTATGACCGTAGTGTACGTGTACAGCAGGACCAAATCGGAAAGATAGGTAGGAGCAAGCCCATGTAATGCTTTGTAGGTTTGCAGTCAGCCCTTGCCTTAACAGGAAGTGTCACGCCCTGATCATAGAGAGCCTTTTTATTCTCCATTTTGGTTAAGTCGGGGTGTGACTAGGGTGGGTAATCTAGGTGGTTTTATTTCTATGTTGGCCTGGTATGGTTCCAAATCAGAGGCAGCTGTTTATCGTTGGCTCTGATTGGAGATCATATTTAGGCAGCCATTTCCCCACTGTGTTTTGTGGGATCTTGCTTATGTGTTGCCTGTGAGCACGCCATAGCTTCATGTGTCGTTTGCTCTTTATTGTTTTTTTGTGCGGTTCACTTCTAATAAACATGTCGAAACGATTTCACGCTGCGCTTTGGTCCGAATGTTATTACGGCGATTGTGACAGGAAGCCAGGGAGGGCTAGCACTGGAGTAATATGATCCATTTTTTTGGTTCTAGTCAGGATTTTAGCAGCCATATTTAGCACTAACTGAAGTTTTTAGTGCTTTATCCAGGTAGCCGGGAAGTAGAGCATTGCAGTATTCTAACCTGGAGATGGAAAATGCATGGATTCATTTTTCTGCATAATTTTTGGACAGAAAATTTCAGATTTTTATAATGTTACGTAGATGGAAAAAATCTGTCCTTGAAACAGTCTTGATATGTTTGTCAAAAGAGAGATCAGGGTCCAGAGTAACGCTGAGGTCCTTCAGTTTTATTTGAGACGACTGTACAACCATCAAGATTAATTGTCAGATTCAACAGAAGATCTCTGTTTCTTGGGACCTAGAACAAGTATCTCTGTTTTGTCCGAGTTTAAAAGTAGAAAGTTTGCAGCCATCCACTTTCTTACGTCTGAAACACAGGCTTCCAGCGAGGGCAATTTTGGGGCTTCACCATGTTTTATTGAAATGTACAGCTGTGTGTCATCCGCATAGCACTGAAAGTTAACATTATGTTTTCGAATGACATCCCCAAGAGGTAAAACATATAGTGAAAACAATAGTGGTCCTAAAACGGAACCTTGAGGAACACCGAAATTTACAGTTGATTTGTCAGAGGACAAACCATCCACAGAGACAAACTGATATCTTGTCTCGGTGCTATGATGGGGTCTAAAACCAGACTGAAGCATTTCGTATACATTATTTGTCTTCAGAAAGGCAGTGAGTTGCCGCGCAACAGCTTTTTCTAACATTTTTGAGAGGAATGGGAGATTCGATATAGGCCGATAGTTTTTTATGTTTTCTGGGTCAAGGTTTGGGTTTTTCAAGAGAGGCTTTATTACTGCCACTTTTAGTGAGTTTGGTACACATCCCGTGGATAGAGAGCCATTTATTATGTTCAACATAGGAGGACCAAGCACAGGAAGCAGTTCTTTCAGTAGTTTAGTTGGAATAGGGTCCAGTATACAGCTTGAAGGTTTAGAGGCCATGATTATTTTCATCATTGTGTCAAGAGATATAGTACTAAAACACTTGAGTGTCTCCCTTGATCCTAGGTCCTGGCAAAGTTGTGCAGACTCAGGACAACTGAGCTTTGGAGGAATACGCAGATTTAAAGAGGAGTCCGTAATTTGACTTCTAATGATCATGATCTTTTCCTCAAAGAAGTTCATGAATTTATTACTGCTGAAGTGAAAGCCATCCTCTCTTGGGGAATGTTGCTTTTTAGTTAGCATTGCGACAGTATCAAAAATAAATGTTGGATTGTTCTTATTTTCCTCAATTAAGTTGGAAAAATAGGATGATCGAGCAGCAGTGAGGGCTCTTCGATGCACGGTACTGTCTTTCCAAGCTAGTCGGAAGACGTCCAGTTTGGTGTGGCGCCATTTCCGTTCCAATTTTCTGGAAGCTTGGGTATTTTCTGTATACCAGGGAGCTAGTTTCTTATGACAAATGTTTTTAGTTTTTAGGTGTGCGACTGCATCTAGGGTATTGCGCAAGGTTAAATTGAGTTCCTCGGATAGGTGGTTAACTCATTTTTGTACTCTGACGTCCTTGGGTAGGCAGAGGGAGTCTGGAAGGGCATCTAGGAATCTTTGGGTTGTCTGAGAATTTATAGCACGACTTTTGATGATCCTTGGTTGGGGTCTTAGCAGATTATTTGTTGAGATTGCAAACATAATAAAATGCTGGTTAGATAGTCCAGGATTATGAGGAAAAACATTAAGATCCACAACATTTATTCCACGGGACAAAACTAGGTACAGAGTATGACTGTGGCAGTGAGTAGGTCCGGAGACATGTTGGACAAAACCCACTGAGTCGATGATGGCTCCGAAAGCCTTTTGGAGTGGGTCTGTGGACTTTTCCACACCAAAAATGAGCATATTATCTGCCATGACTACAAGGTCCGATAGGAATTCAGGGAACTCAGTGAGGACTGCTGTATATGGCACAGGAGGCCTGTAAACAGTAGCTATAAAAAGTGATTGAGTAGACTGCATAGATTTCATGACTAGAAGCTCAAAAGACGAAAACGTTTTTTTTTTTTTGTAAATTGAAATTTGCTATCATAAATGTTAGCAACACCTCCGCCTTTGCGGGATGCATGGGGGGATATGGTCACTAGTGTAACCAGGAGGTGAGGCCTCATTTAACACGGTAACTTCATCAGGCTTAAGCCATGTTTCAGTCAGGCCAATCACATCAATATTATGATCAGTGATTAGTTCATTGACTATAACTGCCTTTGAAGTGAGGGATCTAACATTAATTAGCCCTATTTTGAGATGTGAGGTATCACGATCTCTTTCAATAATGTCAGGAATGGAGGAGGTCTTTATTCCAGTGAGATTGCTAAGGCGAACACCGCCATGTCTAGTTTTGCCCAACCTAGGTCGAGGCACAGACACTGTCTCAATGGGGATAGCTGAGCTGACTACAATGACTGTGCTAGTGGCAGACTCCACTAAGCTGGCAGGCTGGCTATCTCATTGTGGAGCTAGGGGAGTTCGGTCTATGTTCGTAGATAAGATGAGAGCACCCCTCCAGCTAGGATGGAGTTCGTCACTCCTCAACAGGCCAGGCTTGGCCCTGTTTGTGGGTGAGTCCCAGAAAGAGGGCCAATTATCTGCAAATTATATATTTTGGGAGGGGCAGAAAACAGTTTTCAACCAGCGATTGAGTTGTGAGACTGCTGTAGAGATCATCACTCCCCCCACCTGGGAGGGGGCCAGAGACAATTACTCGATGCCGACACATCTTTCTAGCTGATTTACACGCTGAAGCTATGTTTAAGCTTTAGTCAGCACCATCTTCAGATTAGCCTTAACGTCGGTAGCCCTGCCCCCTGGTAAACAGTGTATGATCGCTGGATGATTCGTTTTAAGTCTAATACTGCGGGTAATGGAGTCTCCAATGACTAGGGGTTTTCAATTTGTCAGAGCTAATGGTGGGAGCCTTCGGCGTCTCAGACCCCATAACGGGAGGAGTAGAGACCAGAGAAGGCTCGGCCTCTGACTCTGACTCGCTGCTTAATGGGGAGAACCGGTTGAAAGTTTCTGTCGGCTGAATGAGCGACAACGGTTGAGCATTCCTACAGCATTTCCCTCCAGAAGCCATGAGAAAGTTGTCCGGCTGCGGGGACCGTGCGATGGGATTTATACTAACGTTACTATCTGTACTTACTGGTGGCACAGACGCTGTTTCATCTTTTCCTACACTGAAATTACCCTTGCCTAACGATTGCGTCTGAAGCTGGGCTTGCAAATGCCACCTCATAGCAGCTGGGAGAGAGCAGCTGTAAGGCGATCGTTCTCCTGTATATTATGAGTACAGCGACTACAATTAGAAGGCATCATGTTTATGTTACTACTTAGCTTCGGCTGGTGGAGGTCCTGACGAACCATGTCCAGATAAAGCGTCCGGAGTGAAAAAGTTGAATGAAAAAAAAGTTGAGTGAGGGAAAAACTAAAAATATAAAAAGTAAAAACTGTAAAGTTGTCAGGTAGCAAAGTAAGGTTAGCAACAAAACGCACAGCAGCACGTAAACAAGTCTGCAAGTTGTGACCACTTACCCTCTTCAAATCCTAACCATATAAGAGGGTAAATGCTAAACTGACCTTTACTGTCTAGCTAGGGGCAACTTCTTCCCTCTACATGTTTGATTGTCCTTCTCTCTTTTCTAGTTGTTCAGTGACTTTCCTATTTTTTATGTCTGAATATAGCGACAGACATAAGACTACATTGAAAATGTCAGCCTGAGATAAACCAGCTTCCAACCTAAGTGACACTAATTAGTTATTGTGTGAAACATTTTGTTCAAAGTGACAACTGGGTTTTAAATATCATCCAAAATATTTTGCTGTGAGCCTCTAGGGCCCACACATTTTGGGAAGGGATTTGCACATTGGCGAAGCAGTCCCATGCTAAAAAGACTAAAGAGAGAGAGAGAGAGTAAATCAAAATGACTACGACACATTGTAGTCTAAAGGAATGACTCACACCCTGATTTTAATACAACATCATTGGCATTGCTGACTCAGTCTTGTACTGAAGCTAAATGTTCATATTTATCCAGTGCCAGAGTTAGCTCAAGGGCTAAACATACGCATGTCAAAGAGATGGCATAAATATCTTTCTATGCTTAACTTCACTAGGGTAGTGGGCACTATTTTCACTTCCGGATGAAAAGTGTGCCCAAAGTAAACTGCCTGCTACTTAGGCCCAGAAGCTAGGATATGCAGGTAATTGGTAGATTTGGATAGAAAACACTCTAAAGTTTCCAAAAATGTTAAAAAATGTCTGTGAGTATAACAGAACTGATTTGGCAGGCGAAAACCTGAGAAAAATCCATCCAGGAAGTGGGATTTTTTAAATGTTTGTAGTTTTCTATTGAATGCCATTATAGTATCCATTGACTTAGGACTCAAATTGCACTTCCTATGGCTTCCACTAGAAGTAAACAGTCTTTAGAAATAGTTTCAGGCTTGTATTCTGAAAAATTAGGGAGTAAGAACTCTCTGAATGAGTGGACACTACAGTGTCCCAGAGCTTTTTCATGTGCGTGACCGAGAGAACGCCTTTTTTGTTTACCTTTTATATTGACGACGTTATTGTCCGGTTGAAATATTATTGATTATTATGACTAAAAACAACCTGAGGATTGATTATAAACATCTTTTGACATGTTTCTACGAACTTTACTATTTGGATTTTTCGTCTGCCTGTTGTGACTGTGTTTGAGCCTGTGGATTATTGAACAAAACGCGCAAACAAAACAGAGGTTTTTGTATATAAACATGGACTTTATCGAACAAAACAAACATTTATTGAGTAAATTGGAGTCTTGTGAGTGCAATCATATGAAGATCATCAAAGGTAAGTGATTAATTTTATCACTATTTCTGACTTGTGCAACTCCTCTACTTGGCTGGTTACTGTTTGTAATGATTTGTCTGCAGGGCGCTGTTCTCAGATAATCGCATGGTATGCTTTCGCCGTAAAGCCTTTTTGAAATCTGACACCGTGGTTGGATTGATTAACAAGAAGTTAATCTTTAAACCCATGTATAAAACTTGTATGTTTTATGACATTTTATAATGAGTATTTATGTTTTTGAATTTGGCAATCTGCAATTTCACTGGATGTTGGCCAGGTGGGACGCTAGTCCCACATACCCTAGTGAGGTTAAGTGATGTTGCAAGGATATTGAATGCCAAGTAGCTATCTTAAATGCTAAATATAAATTTCATCCAACACCAAAAATATTTCTAGGGGCTACAAATCAGCTTTTATAACTTTGTACGCCTATCGATCTAACTGGTTTTCCGTTCAAATTTCAGAATTTACTGGTAAGGACTGGTAAGGACTAGCCTTGTACGACCATCCATTTCTAGCAAGCTTCTAGCAATACACAGACGTCACTCCACTCTTCATTCTGAGTGGAGACAGTGAGAAATGGAGAGAAAGGGAGAGAAAAGAAAGAAAGAAAGAAAGAAAGAGAGAGAGAGAAACAGAGAGAGCCAAGTGTCTGTAGGTTTTTGGTTTTTCCTTTCAGTTAAGACCTAGACAACCAGATGAGGGGAGTTCCTTACTAATTAGTGACCTTAATTCACCAATCAAGTACAAGGGCAGAGCGAAAAACCCTCAGGCACGCTTTGACACGTGCCATACAGTAAGGCTCAGTCAGACAGGGCTGTACAACAAACCAATGGCTGATGTGCCATTGGTTTGACACCTGTCTGTGTCTTGAACAATGTCAGTATACAACAATCAAACCAATCAAATATTAATAGATTTCCTATGAAGCCTTTTCTCTCCCAGCTGCTATGAGGTGGCATTTGGTAGACCAGCCTGGGGCACTTTAGTTGAGACATGGTAATGAGGTTAATGAACCCTGTCTGTTATCAGAACGTTAAACAACGTTTTGTTGCTGCTTGTTCCAGTAACACATGCAGGTGTGTTCTAACGTTTACCTTCCATATGCCAAGCTGGTATCTGATCAGGGCAAGAGGAGAGATGGGTGGCACCTCACAATGGCTGCTGATTAGGTGTGTGTATTTCTGTCCTGAAAGCACCTTCCAAATAAGGGTTAAGGTCAAATAAAGTGTAACCTATGATTATCTTAAAAGAGACTGGATGCCATTCCAATGACTTCCAGACCCACTCTTCTAACCCTCTCTGATTTGATTTGGTAATTGTAGGGAAGAATATAGGACAAGGAGCTTGTCCTTATGTATAGAATTATCTAGGATGCAATGTTTGTGACATTGAAAGCAATAGCAGCGCAAGGTTTCCAGTATCTGGCATATCCTGAGGGACTGGCACTGGCACACTTGGTTTTCTCTTGATACACGTCTTTTTAAATGATAAGGCTCTACGAAGGTTTGAAATATATATTTTCTACATGGTTCTCTATTTACAATGAAAACCCTAATTTATTTATACCTCATACAAGCCACAATAGGCTTCTGATTGTTGCCAGAAAAATCCTCACAATGCTCTGACATATTATTTATAGTATTGTTTGTGGTTGAAATTGGTGGAAATCTTAACTTCATAGCCTGTCACACTAGCTGTGAATTCCCATATGTGTATACGGAAGTCCATTTGTTTACATAATCTTATTATTTGAGGTTATTTGGAATCCAAAATGACTCAAATATTCACGGGCAAAAAAACAAGTCATTTTATGTTTTCCACATCCTAGTCGTATACTGCCATCTGGTGTCTGTTCTACAGTAGCACACTTTGTGTACTGAAAATTAAAGTGGTTATCATTATAGTTTTATCCACATGGGGTCATCAACAGATTCAAACCAACAGAATGATAACAAGGTCAATTTCTGTTTCAAAACAGAAACGTTGTTTGCTGACATAAACGTTGTGAACAGAAGTGCCCCATGGTGGCAGAGGGGTTATGGAATGGACAGGCATAATCTACAGAAAACGTACACAATTGCATTTTATCATGACAATTTTAATGCACTGAGATACCATGACGATATCCAGAGGCCCATTGTCATGCCATTCATCCACCGCCATGACATCATGCTTCAGCTTGATAATGCATGGTTCCATGTCGCAAGGATCTGTATGTCATTCCTGGAAGCTGAAAATGTCAGTTCCTTCATGGCCTGCATACTCACCAGACATGTCACCCATTGTACGACAGCATGTTCCACTTGCCGCCAATATCCACCAACTTCGCACAACCATTGAGGAGCGGGACAAAAACCTCCACAGGCCACAATCAACTCTATGCGAAGGAGATGTGTCGCGCTCCATGAGTCAAATGGTGGTCACTAGATACTGATTACCTTATGAACTCAGTAAAATATTTGAAAATGTTGCATGTTTATATTTTTGTTCAGTGTACGTGGGGCAGCGTTTTGTATAGTAGTGTGTCGACAGGCTTCCCAAATGCTGCAGTTACTAGCTATATTTTATTGGAACCTTTATCTGATGGCGAAAAGCATACACACACAAATTGAAGAAAAAAAACACCGTGTTTATTTTAAGACACCAAAAGGCCTGAATACTCAGGAACATTAGGAAATACTTCGTTGCGAAGTGGTCATGGTAAATAACTTGACAGACAATTGGAAAATGATAAACACAAATCCGCATTGGAATTATAAGGTTAAGCACAACAGTGTCCCATCATTATAAAACAAAAAAAATACACCGCCCCCAGACAGTTCGAAGAGACATTTAGTCAACCATTTGAAATATCGCCTGACTCCGGCTCTTACACGGTTTTGGTAGCTCGTTGTTGATCCCGTTCCTTCTTTGTAAAGGAAATACAAAGCTGCCGTCAGTGTTGGGTTGCTAGGGACGTTTGGAATTCATCCTGGCATGAGTGTGGCGCTAGCCTAGCATGCTAACTAGTAACGTAAGACCTTTGCTTTGAAACGTTTCAAATTTAACGGACAAATACAAAACAGGCAATACTGGCGGCCTGAGATTAGATTTGTAAACAAGGTCAACGTAAAGCGTTCACTTGGTTTACATAACTAGCTACAAACTAAGCCAGCGAATAGTGAAAAGGAGAGTCCCAACCCATAAACAAAAATCTAAATGAACCATCAAAAGGTGGAGTTTCAAACATGGCTAACGTTAATTGGCTAAATGAAAACCCTAAATTAGCGTTCACAAATTAGACATACTAACGTTACCACCATGACATATTTAATCGTTAAACATGTATAGTATAACGTTATAGCTGGCTAGGTCAGCAAAATAGTATTTTCGTTTTGTCCGTAACATCTCGATAATGAATACATTGTCCGCATCATCAGCATTACAGATTGTCCGAAAGATCTCCACACTCCGTCGTAGAGAACTGCAGCCGCCTGACCGCTTCTTTGATTAGATTCCCAGACAATATTAATTCCTGAAGTAACTGATGTGGATCGTCGTTCTCGACAGCTGCGCTGATCCTCTTTCGGTTCCAAGGTTTGAAATTGTCCCACTCCTGGTTACTTGAGCCAGGGAAGCTGTATGGACTAGCTCTGTTACTACGTTGCCCCCGGTTTCGAAGCCGTATGCAGCACCCGGTTCGTTTTTGCTGGGCCACGCCATTGTTGTTGTTGTTAGCTTGTTTGATGTTGCTACTGCTGCAGTTGCCGTTGAGACCGTGGAGACACGACATCGTCTTTTGATTAGCACTATTGTTGTGAAGCTGCAGCGCCTCGCCGATTTTCGTGACCAAAGCGTCCACTTCTTTCGAATCGACGGTAACAGACTGCTCCAAGAGGATGTAGTTCTCCTTTCGACAAGGCATTTTGTTGTATTTTGTGTGTTTCTCAGCTGTATTTTCGAAATGAATGGGAGCGTAGCTCAGTTCCTTCCTCTCACCACGTTGCTCGGCAGAAAAGCAAGTAATCAAGTAACCCTCTCGATATTTTGTAAACAATAGATGACGTAGGATCCGGAATGTACCATTTCCAATGTGGGTGCGATCATCATTCAATTTTTTTCAAATAGTGAGAATCATAATTTCTATTATTTTCCGTACAAAGTATTACATTATTTATTTTATTATAGAATTCCGTATGTATGACATACATTTTCTGAACACAACTCTGACTATTCATATCTTATTTAAAGACCGACAAGCACGATTCCCCTGATTATATTCAGTCTTGGCACATCTAGCCAACTGGACACGTAACTCGTAACTGTCTAGCTATATTATGTGGGTCAAATGAACGATGTTTTTAAAACAACCTCAAATTGTCATACACCGGACTTATTTCTTGGTGCAAATTGCTATATTCCACAACCCATGAAATCAAAAACCTTTGACCGAGAAGTATTTTATCACAATTAGCTATCATTCAATTGTTTTCATGCAATATTATTTTCAATATCATCCCTCCACTCTAAAATGCTTCATATTTCAAATGTTTAACGAAGATTTGCTGGATTGTTGAAATAACCATAATTGATTAATGTTCGGATTATATCAATTACAATTATTACATTATGGTAATAAAAAAAATGTATGCATAATTTGTGCAGATGCATCTGTCAATGCATCAGAATGCACGATCTCTTATGCACAAAACGTGCTGTATGCGTTTGATTTACATCAGTGGTTAGAACATGGAGTACGTTTCTGATTTCTCCGAATCGTACTGAACTCAAACGCTCCAGTCAAAGAGCGCCCTCATGACCATATAAGGGGCGACTATCGTGTTCACGTGGTGCGTGTCTGTACTACAGCCTGTCCCTTAGCCCCTTCATGTCATTCGGGTACGTGATAGATTTCCTTAACACTTCGCAAGGCTTAAAATAAAGTCAGTATGGGGAGTGGATGTAGTTTATACTTATAAGATGTTTACTAGGTTCAGAGTACAATGCAATATCGAATTCATCATTCTCTTCCGCTTTGACTGAGACATGCAGTAAACAGCTGGCTGGTCAACAACAATTCCTGTTTGTCTGTGTGTTTAACAGCTGGTTGTGTTCCTGTTGCAGGAATGTTCCCATTTTACTAGTATGACTCTATCCTTGTCGGAGAAGGGGAAGGGAACTGGGGAAACAATGTATTGAGTGTATAGGCCTATTCATTTGACTTTGATAGGACTTGGAGCTCTGCCAAAGCAGAGGGTCATTGGGTTTCTTCCTTCCATTGAGTGTGCTGACACCATATAAGGCTCTTCCTAGTATTGCATCCACTGAAAAACAATCAAATAATTATTTACATTGTTCAACATCAATAAACCCTGAGCTAACAATCAAGTTACGCATCCGAGTTTGACAATGAGATCCTGACCTATGGGACATACTGTTCAGAGATTACATGACAGACAGACAGAGCCCTTTTGTAATGTCTCATTTGGGCTGAAACTCAGCAAAAATATGTAGTTGGCTTCACTAAATATTTGGTAGAGTTGAACTTGATGGATATGTAATGTGATGCTCCCAGAGATGTTGTATTAGAATAATTGACCTTTGTCATATATCTTTGATTCAGTAAAAGAGAAGAGGGCATCCTATACTGTTTACTACTATACCATTTTTCCAAGGAATAATTTGGCCCTCTGGGGTGTTTACCATGAACTGAACTTCATCTACGACTTCATCTAAAGTGCAATTGGCTATCCAGCTCCCTATCACATGGCAATGTTTGCATGGTGAACATGATGCAGTGAATGCCATTGGCTGTAGGACTCACTTGGCAGAGCTGCAGTGCATGCTGTTACTTGAGAGAAAGCCACGCTCTGCAACCTTCAGCCAATCATAAAGCTCTCTCACCATATGAGATTGATCAACAAAGATTACAATCTTTTCAAGAGCATAGTGACCTTACTTCACCTGATTTTCCTGTAATTTACAGGCTATCAATCTGTCGAGTCACATAACAGCCTCATAATACTAAGGGGTTGTGGAAGTAGATTCCCTGCTGTAGAATTCAGTGCTGCACAACTTCTGTTGACAAGTTGTAGTCCAGGTACCTTTTTATTTACCACACCCTTTTGTCTGATTTAGAGAGAATGGCACAACAAAAATGTATCATAATACACACCCATGTTCTGAAGTACAATTCATGTTTTATCTCAAACGGCTATCAGTGGGTATTCTAACTCTGAGAAGGAGGGAGTGTGTCAGAGTCAATTTCACATTCTTTTGTCAGTGCTGTGAGTACCATCACCTCAACCGGAACTCCCAGTTTGCCCAAAAGACAGCCAAACACTAAGCTCCACTTTTGCCTATAAACAGCGTAGCTTGTTTTCCACCCTTAATTTAGGTCCTTAAATGTCATGTCTAATTTGGTTAGGGAGAATGCATGCGCTGTGTCAGTGATTAAGGGATCCTGCTCAGAGGCGGTGGATAGTTTGCTCGACGTGCTGTTGCTCCATGGTGCAACCATCAACTGGGTCCCCATAGAGAGTCAGTTCTAGGAACCTGCTCCATGGAGAAACGGACAAAATCTTAGACCCTGTGTGCTAACATAACTTCCTCAGTTGATGACTCGGTAATGCATATAGATGCGTGGTAGTAATTGGTATGGATGATCAAATCAAATGTTATTTGTCACATACACATGGTTAACAGATTTTAATGCGAGTGTAGCAAAATGCTTGTGCTTCTAGTTCCGACAATGCAGTAATAACCAACAAGTAATCTAACCTAACAATTCCACAAGTACTACCTTATACACACAAGTGTAAAGGGATAAAGTACATGTACATACTGTAAATATGTGTACATAAAATATATGAATGAGTGATAGTACAGAACGGCATAGGCAAGATGCAGTAGATGGTATCGAGAACAGTACATACAGTGCTTTGCGAAAGTATTCGGCCCCCTTGAACTTTGCGACCTTTTGCCACATTTCAGGCTTCAAACATAAAGATATAAAACTGTATTTTTTTGTGAAGAATCAACAACAAGTGGGACACAATCATGAAGTGGAACGACATTTATTGGATATTTCAAACTTTTTTAACAAATCAAAAACTGAAAAATTGGGAGTGCAAAATTATTCAGCCCCTTTACTTCCAGTGCAGCAAACTCTTTCCAGAAGTTCAGTGAGGATCTCTGAATGATCCAATGTTGACCTAAATGACTAATGATGATAAATACAATCCACCTGTGTGTAATCAAGTCTCCGTATAAATGCACCTGCACTGTGATAGTCTCAGAGGTCCGTTAAAAGCGCAGAGAGCATCATGAAGAACAAGGAACACACCAGGCAGGTCCGAGATACTGTTGTGAAGAAGTTTAAAGCCGGATTTGGATACAAAAATATTTCCCAAGCTTTAAACATCCCAAGGAGCACTGTGCAAGCGATAATATTGAAATGGAAGGAGTATCAGACCACTGCAAATCTACCAAGACCTGGCCGTCCCTCTAAAATTTCAGCTCATACAAGGAGAAGACTGATCAGAGATGCAGCCAAGAGGCCCATGATCACTCTGGATGAACTGCAGAGATCTACAGCTGAGGTGGGAGACTCTGTCCATAGGACAACAATCAGTCGTATATTGCACAAATCTGGCCTTTATGGAAGAGTGGCAAGAAGAAAGCTATTTCTTAAAGATATCCATAAAAAGTGTCGTTTAAAGTTTGCCACAAGCCACCTGGGAGACACACCAAACATGTGGAAGAAGGTGCTCTGGTCAGATGAAACCAAAATTGAACTTTTTGGCAACAGTGCAAAACGTTATGTTTGGCGTAAAAGCAACACAGCTGAACACACCATCCCCACTGTCAAACATGGTGGTGGCAGCATCATGGTTTGGGCCTGCTTTTCTTCAGCAGGGACAGGGAAGATGGTTAAAATTGATGGGAAGATGGATGGAGCAAAATACAGGACCATTCTGGAAGAAAACCTGATGGAGTCTGCAAAAGACCTGAGACTGGGACGGAGATTTGTCTTCCAACAAGACAATGATCCAAAACATAAAGCAAAATCTACAATGGAATGGTTCAAAAATAAACATATCCAGGTGTTAGAATGGCCAAGTCAAAGTCCAGACCTGAATCCAATCGAGAATCTGTGGAAAGAACTGAAAACTGCTGTTCACAAATGCTCTCCATCCAACCTCACTGAGCTCGAGCTGTTTTGCAAGGAGGAATGGGAAAAAATTTCAGTCTCTCGATGTGCAAAACTGATAGAGACGTACCCCAAGCGACTTACAGCTGTAATCGCAGCAAAAGGTGGCGCTACAAAGTATTAACTTAAGGGGGCTGAATAATTTTGCACGCCCAATTTTTCAGTTTTTGATTTGTTAAAAAAGTTTGAAATATCCAATAAATGTCGTTCCACTTCATGATTGTGTCCCACTTGTTGTTGATTCTTCACAAAAAAATACAGTTTTATATCTTTATGTTTGAAGCCTGAAATGTGGCAAAAGGTCGCAAAGTTCAAGGGGGGCGAATACTTTCGCAAGGCACTGTACATATGAGATGAGTAATGTAGGGTATGTAAACATAAAGTGGCATAGTTTAAAGTGGCTAGTGATACATGTATTACATAAATATGGCAAGATGCAGTAGATGATATAGAGTACAGTATATACAGTGGGGCAAAAAAGTATTTAGTTAGCCACCAATTGTGCAAGTTCACCCACTTAAAAAGATAAGAGAGGCCTGTAATTTTCATCATAGGTACACTTCAACTATGACAGACAAAATGAGAAAAAAAATCCAGAAAATCACGTTGTAGGATTTTTAATGAAGCCTACCACTGTAGTGTCGTCCGCAAACTTGATGATTGAGTTGGAGGCGTGCATGGCCATGCAGTCGTGGGTGAACAGGGAGTACAGGAGAGGGCTCAGAACGCACCCTTGTGGGGCCCCAGTGTTGAGGATCAGCGGGGTGAGGATGTTGTTATCTACCCTCACCACCTGGGGGGCGGTCCGTCAGGAAGTCCAGTACCCATGCACAGGGCGGGGTCAAGACCCCGGGTCTTGAGCTTGATGACGAGTTTGGAGGGTACTATGGTGTTAAATGCTGAGCTGTAGTCGATGAACAGCATTCTCACATAGGTATTCCTCTTGTCCAGATGGGTTAGTGCAGTGTGCAGTGTGGTTGCAATTGCGTCGTCAGCGGACCTATTGGGGCGGTAAGCAAATTGGAGTGGGTCTAGGGTGTCAGGTAGTGTGGAGGTGATATGGTCCTTGACTACTCTCTCAAAGCACGTCATGATGACGGAAGTGAGTGCTACTGGGTGGTAGTCGTTTAGCTCAGTTACCTTAGCTTTCTTGGGAACAGGAACAATTGTGGCCCTCTTGAAGCATGTGGGAACAGCAGACTGGGATAAGGATTGATTGAATATGTTCGTAAACACACCAGCCAGCTGGTCTGCGCATGCTCTGAGGACGCGGCTGGGGATGCCGTCTGGGCCTGCAGCCTTGCGAGGGTTAACACGTTTAAATGTTTTACTCACGTCGGCTGCAGTGAAGGAGAGTCCGCAGGTTTTGGTAGCGGGCTGTGTCAGTGGCACTGTATTGTCCTCAAAGCGAGCAAAGAAGTTATTTAGTCTGTCTGGGAGCAAGACATCCTGGTTCGCGACAGGGCTGGTTTTCTTTTTGTAATCCGTGATTGACTGTAGAGGGCCTTATATGCATCGCGGAAGTTAGAATAACAATGATCCAGGGTTTTACCAGCCCTGGTTGCGCAATCGATATGCTGATAGAATTTAGGGATTCTTGTTTTCCGATTAGCCTTGTTAAAATCCCCAGCTACAATGAATGCAGCCTCAGGATATGTGGTTTCCAGTTTACATAGAGTCAAATAAAGTTTGTTCAGGGCCAACACATCGTCTGCTTGGGGGGGAATATATACGGCTGTGATTATAATTGAAGAGAATTCCCTTGGTAGATAATGCGGTCGACATTTGATTGTGAGGAATTGCTTGTACTAGATAGGTGATTGAAATGAGATGTCATTGAAGGAAGGGATTAACAATGACTCACTACTTAATTACAAAGTGTTGTAAATTAACAATATTTTTAAATACTTTAAACAGTTTCTTACCCCGAAATAGTAGTAGTGATTTCCAGGTCAATGTACTCTGAGTAATTTAGACTAAAGTTAGCTATTGCAGGCACGGAACTACAGCCAACTTTCAATGTCAGAAAACTATTTAAGAACATTGACATTCAAGCGGCCATATGGGCCTACCTTTAAAAGGATAGTTCAACCAACTGATAAATGTAGGCTACCTAATATTATGGGTAATTAGCACAATAATGTGTTGCCATAATTTGGTTTGAAGCTACGTTGATTTGATTTAGGCATACTATTTGGAGCATTCTTACAGAGCTCCTGCTTCATCCATTACTTTGCATTAAACTATTCTAATGCTATACTGTGGGTATGAAATCTAAAACATATGTTTTGGTTGTATGTCAGACCTTGCTCTACTGCTGTTGGTGTAAAGATCTGCATTAAAGTAAACAGAGAGCATTGTTGGACCTTCGCATAACATTCAATACAGAGCACTACCAAATGACCCCATACAGGTTTGTACTGTACCACTGAGAGTTGTGTAACCCGTCTGCCTCTGGATTTCTGCCTCTCAAAGTCATGTAAGGTGAAAGTACAGTAAGAGACATTTGGGAGGTGCCTGCTTCTGAAATGCTGTTCTCTGCAATGAGGACCATAATGAGTATGGAAAGGTTTATTTTGAAATGCGACCAAGGAGCAAGAGGTCAACACAAGCACTATAGCACTAATACTATTATTACTACTAGTGTTAGTAATAATAACACAAGTAAAATTGAAGTATAAAACAAGGTTCATACATGCCACTCAAGCATTCTATCAACAGAGAAAGAGGAGAATAGTAGACTAGAACATGAATTAGAATAGAACATACCAGAACATGCTGTATTTATAGAACAGATAGAAAATCCATATACTAAACATAGAAATAAAGGACTTGAGGGTTATATTCCAGAACGTGGGGGCTGCTGTAAAATAATCTACTTCAAAGTATGAGATAAGGATTTGAGAAGTGTTATTGTTTGAAGGTTAATAGCCACCATTTCCACACATTTCAGTTGAAGGCATTCAGGTGTACAACTGACTAGGTATCCCCCTTTCCCTTTCATTTATAATACTTCATCAACGGCTCTTTTTCTTTCATTGTTGTCAAAGCACAAAGCTTGCTACTGCCAAGTAACCTAGGCGATAATCCTTGTGCTTCACAGTAAACTTGTAAACATAGGGAGAGTGTGTGAGTTCCTGTGAGTGTAGATTCATACTCATATCCTCTTTGCAGTGGGATAGCTGAGATTAGCTAGACATTTTTCCACTTCCTGCTAATGCTAGTGAGGCGTTTCCTTGGTACACAACCAAACACACTGAACAAAGTGCTAAAGGCATGAAAGAGCCTTGAGTTGTTCGCACAACTTTACCAAAGCTTCCTTTTGTGACCCCTTTACTTAATTCTGCATATGTTTTTTTTTATCCTACAGGAATTGCACATTGGGGTATTCGATAGAATTTATATGGATTAAGGATTTGAAAGTAGAGAATTGGAAACTTAAACTGATTCTAACAACTCTTCCTCAAAAGATTATCCCCAAAAAATGGTCAAATCTGCTCCTCCCAATTCCCAAGGACAACAGACCTGCTTGGATAACAGGGTCTGTGCTCTAACACTGTGATTGAATTCATCTATTTCTCTCCTTTACTTTTGTCCCATTTGATTAATGGATTAGTTGGATATGTATCCATTGTTATTTTCACCTATTGCCTACTGCTGCTTTGGAGAAGTGGTCATCATGAAGGAAAGCAGGTAAGGATACTATGCTCTTTAAGCCAATTTAGATGCAGCCAGGTGTTTGGAAAACATTGAGCACAGTGAACAAGAAGACATCTTGTTAGAACAAGCCTATTCAAGGATGTAACTCTGCCTACTCTGGGCAACATGGGGGATATGGAGATAGTGAACCAACCACATGGGTTTGCTATTTAAATGCCAGCATGGCGTTTACTGTTTTTATTGACCTCCCAATGCTTCACACCGAGCAGCCATAATCCCTGTGTGTTTGTGTTCATTTTGTTTTTATGCAGGGTGTTTGTGCATCAACAGTGTGGGTGTGTTTGTATGTTTCTGTGTTTAATCAGGCTCTCAGATCAGTGGATCAGGGTCACAGGAGGGGTTTCTAGTTGCTATGAAACAATGATACATTAGGAGATTAATTTAGTATCAGTTCCAGGGCAGTTTGTGAGAGCTGCTGTTTGTATCTGTGCGTGTCATAGAGTAAATCCATTTGAATTGAATCCGTTTTTGAAATCGGCCCTTTTAAATTGAACGAAACCTCCCATACATACATGCTCAAAGTGACACTTTGGACCTGAACGCCAAAACATTCAAGAGATAAAAGTGCTCAAAGTTGACCCCCTTTGCATACCCCACCATACCATGAGACATCCACGTCTTCATCAATGGAAAAGATAAACGGTTGAGATTGATATCATTTAAAAGGTTACAAACAGGGTTGTCAAACAATTTTATAATTTCTTGAAAAAAATCATCTGAGGTTTTTGTGTGTGTCCCACCATCGGTTGAGACACAACATGCTCTTGAATACAGGGTGGGTGTCATGTGAATAAAATAAAACATAGAAATGTCAACTTTCAAATGGTACCGCAAAAATGGTTGGAGGTCCACATATCAGATAATGTTGACTTGAATGGGAATACATTTTACTGTTAATCCACCATAGAAAACCTATTGAAATCATAGAAATATAGATAATAGAATAGACCATTTAAGTCAGGGGTGTCAAACTCGTTTTGCCCTGGGGCCGCATTCGGTCTTCAATGCGGTCCAGAGGGCTGCACTGAAAATGTGTTATTTCCTCGCTGTCAAAATATTATTAAAATAGTCCTCTATCCATGTTATTTTTCATTTTTTATGCTTCCTGACTGTCTAGCCTTCATTTCAGTGATTGTGTGAGCTGAACACGGTCAATAAACTGTATGAATGTAGGACCATTATCATTTCTACACAATTTCGATTTGGTTTTAGTCATTTTAAAGTATATTAAGTGTGAGCACCGTTTATCTCCTGAATGTTTTGGCATCCAGGTCCAAAGTGTCCCTTTCTGACCACTTCTTCCATGGGCAAGCATGTACGGAAAGTTTTGTTTAAATAAAATGGGATGCTGTCAAAAAGTGATTCAATTCAAATGGATTTTCACCGTAGTGTGTCTGTTTGTCTATGTGGGAGCTGTAGGGCTACATAGACCCATGGTGCATTTATTGCACCTTTTTAGTCAGCATTCATCTTCCCCAGGCTAACATGGTGATCCTCCACCCAGTCAAAACAAAGCCAAACGGGAGCCTGGGAAACGAGCTGGGGAGAGAGGGAGGGGGGACAAGAGGGAGGCAGGAATAATAGCAGGCTTGCCTAGAGGGAGGGTGTTTCTCTCACTCTCAAAAAACCTCACCCTGGCCAAATCCTGGGACTGTGATCTGATTTGGTGTGTATGTGAGATTACAGGAGTTTAGAAGGAGACGGTGACAGTATAAAGCTCTCTGTGTGTGTGTGTGTGTGTGTGTGTGTGTGTGTGTGTGTGTGTGTGTGTGTGTGTGTGTGTGTGTGTGTGTGTGTGTGTGTGTGTGTGTGTGTGTGTGTGTGTGTGTGTGTGTGTGTGTGTGTGTGTGTGTGTAAATTAATACACATATCCATATTCTCTATGGAACATGATATTTATTTTTGGGGATTAAATTAATGATAAGAAAGGAGGTTTCCATTTCAACTCAGTCGTTTCATTTCCTGATTGAAACTAATTTCAGATGAAACGTCTTAAATATCCCAATGATCAGAAATTCCAATCAAAACTTTCCATTCACTAAAACCGAGTTGACTGAGTTGATATGGGACTGATGCCCATTGTTTTGCACATTTGTTTTTGGTGGGCCACACTTGTCACACTCATTTACTATTTCTAAGAATCCCTCCCTTTGCCCCCTCCCCTCTCTCCCCTCCCACCCTTTCCCAGGCTTTTTCGGGCCCCGTGTGTTGTTGGCCGGCGGGAACACGTGTTCCAGTGAATGCACTGATTGCCCTCTGATGCTGGCCCGCTGCCAACGCATGAGCCAATTGGCTATGTTTACTCTGCGCAGAGTCTCCGTTCTCCAGTCCTGCTCCTGCGTTCACTGTCCTGCTTTTTCACCATATCTTATTATCTAACTGTCACAGTTTCTCTCTCTCTCTCTGGCCTCACCCCAGTACAAAGGGTAGCAGTGGCCATAGCAGTGAGAGGAGAATGCTACCTTAGGAATGGCTGTTGTTATCGATGAGCCTTCTGTCTACACCTAGCATTGAAGTTGGATTGAGGCCCACAGATCTAATTATAATAGCCGGTAAGATCATGCTGACCATTGCCAGAGGTAGACATCGGTGCACTGTGTGCGTGATATGGTCTAGTGTGGAAAGTGGACTCATTAGTCATTAGACATGTCCAAGATTTAAATGGATCAGTGTTATGCAAAATAGGCTCGTCATCATCAACAGCAACACATACGAATACAGTATGTCATCAGCTTTTCCCAAACAGTTTGTTCCTCGAATACACTGGTCAAAACCTCCATGTTGTCTTTGTAGGAAAACACATCAGGCGAACACGACCCATCACCCAAACAAACAAGCAAGCCTAACAAGGAGAAAAGTGGCATTGAACTTCAGAGTAAATAGAGCCATCTGTTCTGAAATAGGGGACCCTGGTTCGAGGCTATTTCAGTCGTTTGACAGTCTGGGGTCTTTTTTTCTATGTATAGCCATTGGTACACAGCTGGCTTGAGTGAGACATTTTCAACAATAAGGCCATGGGTCCAGTGGGATGGGTCAAGCGTCACCCAGTTTTAGACCCACAAGGCTGTGAGTTATGACAGAGCTTGTTGGTACATAACTCTATCATGGCCACTGTATTCTGCTGACGAACACATTTAGCACAGATTGTAAAGTGCCTGGTGTCCGCCATGTTGTCTGACTAAAGGTTATGGAACTGAATCCAAACAGACTCTGAAGCAGAGCACAAACAACGAAAGCTTTATCTTGTAGGACGTGTCGGTACGAGGGCAGACATTTTCTGTTTTTCTAGAAACTCTCCCACCAACACCTTCCCCTTCTTTTTCTCTCTGCTTGTTTCCACATGGCTCTCTGCTGGTCTCCTTTTAACAATGGTAGAACATTCAAGAGAAAAACGTTTTTTTAATGGATAGAACTGTACACAATGCAGGGGCCCCAATAATAAAGTGTTACACAACATTTTCATATCTAATCATCTGCTGTTCTGTCTCCCATGACAGCAGAGTATGTTATGTTTTCTCAGCATTCAGAGTCATGGAATGGAGTATATTTGGCTCTGGGCATATCACATCCCACAACAGAGAAATTATATGTATGTATGTATGTATATACAGTGGGGCAAAAAAGTATTTAGTCAGCCACTAATTGTGCAAGTTCTCCCACTAAAGATGAGAGAGGCCTGTAATTTTCATCATAGGTACACTTCAACTATGACAGACAAAATTAGAAAAAAAAATCTATGTATGTATGTATGTACATGAACTATCTAACCAGATCCAGAACCAGCTGTCTCCATGTGCATCAGAGGCCCTGTACTCTGCCTACGTTGTCTGTCACACGGACACATGCACACACGCATAGAAGCCCTATCCTATCTAGGCTCTGGTGGTCAACACACCAGACAGCGTCCCCTTAGCTGTCCCTCTTCTCAACCAAAAACGCAACAGTATGAGGGAGGAGGATTTTGTCAACATTGGTACAAGATATACAAGAGCAAACTGAGTGAATACCTTTGTTTTTTAAACCTTTTCTCATAAGATAACATTTTACCCCAATCCTAACCATAGAGTATGATGGTTAAAATATATGTTATGTGACCTAGGGAACAGAAAACATGATATATTAAAGTAAACATGTTGACATGTTACACATGGTATCCTGAGTCTACCAATCTGACCCACCTCACCCTACAGTCAATAATATGTGTAATCTATCTCCGTAATCATAGACCCAGTCTATGAGGTGACAGGTTGTTTTGCTCGTATGATACTATGTTTACACACTTCCAAAAGGCACCACCAGTAATCAGATGAATATATCATGATACCAGCGGTTATACGAGGAAAGCTACAACAAACAGCCTCCTCCTCCCCTCCCTCCTCTTCCCTGTCTCCATTGTTTTTCATAGCGATTGTCCGGAGGGTGTCAGGTTCACTGCTGAACAAATCCATCTTGGTATATGTAGACACACACTGAGAGATATCTCTGAAGAGTTGTAGTAAACATTGACACGTTTCTTGGCTACAACCTCTCACCATAAGGAAATCTACCTGAAGAGATACTGTTTCCTTGTGATTGGCTAGTTTTCTTATTTGTGATTCAATTGGTTTAGATTTTAATTGCTCTCTCAACAACTGCTGGGTGCACGCATAGAGATTAAGATAGAGGACTCATCTTTAAATCTGTGGCATTATAGCGTCTGTGACAGCATGGGCAGCGCAATTGAGGCTACAACCCGTAGGAATCCCCACCCAGTTGACCACTTTAAAATGGAGGAAGCTTGGTGGAAGCCGTCAATGGTGCTGCCCATGATAAAACAGCCTTTTGGCCACTAGTCCTCTATCATTGTCTATGGGTGCATGCTGCATGTGCTGTGGTCATGCCACACCTTTAGGAGAACACCAACCCTTTTCTCTGAACTGCAAGTCACAGTTGTGTGTGAAGTGACATAAGAACACTTCAATTCAACCCAGTTGTGTTGAAAGCTGACCAGACTGGTAATACACTGCCAGGGTATTTCACACCAACAGACAGACACATACAATCTAATTTTCTCTCGCATACCACAAGAGTCAAACGTAAAGGTCAGATTCGATATGCTTTCTGCTTGCGCAAGTCTTGCATCAGAAACTATTTGTGGATCTCAGTTAATGAAATCAAAACTGAAATGATAGAATTTCCTGTATAACCCGCCATTCAGTCATAATGTGCCTAACATTGTTACTGTCATAATGTGCCTCAATGCAAATATAATGAGTGATCGCAATATCAGTAGTTATGGTATCATAGTACATCCACAGGAAATAAACATAACTGACACCTGTTTTGAACCACTAGAGGGCAGTGTCTATTTATTGAATGGACTCCACACAGTTGTAGTAGTGCATGTCGATCTTGAGATATTGATTCACCTGCTATTCTCATAAGATAAAATGTATTTTCACTAATCCCATCTCTTTAAAGTATCAGAATTTCCATGTACCTGATTAGAATTTTAATTGCAAACATAACAGTCCTTTGTGAATAATAGTCTTTCAACTGTGTGAACAGTTATTGACAACAGCACTGTTGTCAGTTATCACAGCCAGACAAACATATTAGCAGACTGATAAACATATTGAGCGGGTGATGTTGTGATGAAGATATTCAGCCATTCAGCATGCTGTATGGCACGTGCAGGAATGTTGGGTCATCAATACAGACTCTGGGAATGTCCACGTCTAGGCCCCATCTCTACCACAGAAGGTTGGTGGCACCTTCATTTGGGAGGACGGGCTTGTGGCAATGGCTGGAGCAGAATCCGTGGAATGGTATCAAATACATCAATTCCATGTGTTTGATGCCATTCCATTCGCTCTGTTCCAGCCATTATTCTGAGCTATCCTCCCCTTAGCAGCCCCCTGTGATCTCCATCCATGTTCTGTGTCATGTATTTGCTACTGTGGTTTTCCTAGAATCACACCTATGACCCCATGAAGGAGAGGGTTGGGTTAGGGTTATGACTTATTATATAACACAGTACCAGTGTGGGACACTGGTCCCAGATCCCTTGTCTTAGCGGGAGAGAGTATAGATAGTATGTGCTGTTCAGCACGTCTCACTTGTTGTGTGTGAGTGGATGAATGTTAAAGACTCCAGCCACCCAATCCATAGACTGTTCTCTCTGCTTCCGCATGACAAGCAGTACCGGTGCATCGAGTCTGACACCAATAAACTCCTGAACAACTTCTATCCCCAAGCCATAAGACTGCTAAATAGCTAACAAAATGGCTGCACAGACCTTCACTTCATGCACACTCATAAGACCCTACACACTCATTTCATTTGCTCACACACACACATTTATACTGACTACACACACACTATACATATCTACCTCTATTTTGTATTGAACCTTAATTTAACTAGGCAAGTCAGTTAAATTAAGAACAAATTCATATTTTACAATGACGACCTACCCCAGCCAAACCCTCCCCTAACCCAGATGACGCTGGGCCAATTGTGCGCCACCCTATGGGACTATGGATCACGGCCGGTTGTGATACAGCCCGGGATCGAACCAGGGTCTGAAGTGACGCCTCTAGCACTGAGATGCAGTGCCTTAGAGTGTAAACATGGCATTGCAACTGACCCTGTATACATAGCTTACTTACTTTCTTGTGTAATTCTTATTTCATATTTCTATTCTATTTCCCGTGTGTTGTTGTTCTACCTTATGTTGTTTTTAGTATTACACTGTTATTGATTACTGCATTGTTGGGTTTAGAAGTTGCAAGAAGGACATTTCACTGTACTTGTGCATGTGACATTAAAACTTGAAACATGAAACTTGATGTTTGACCAAGGTGTGTTTGAGTTTACCCCCAGGCCTTTATGTCACTGCTGGTGTGGTGTGTGCCTATGTGTTGGTTTATGTTAGAGGGTCTCGTGCTCTATTGTTTGTGCGCTTGTCCGGGACTGTGTGTGTTTGTCTGAGTGAATGAGTGTGTTTGAGCGGAGGCCTTGTAATGTGTCGACTGTGGTTTACGGGTGTGTCCCTGATCGGCTGCTTAGCGCGAGGCAGCCTCGTCTAAATATTAACTACATAAATAACCAGTAGCACCCATGACATCCGTCTCACGTCAGGTGACCTCTCTTCAATCAGCACCATCAGCAATCAACACACACACACACACACACACACACACACACACACACACACACACACACCACACACACACACACACACACACACACACACACACACACACACACACAGCATCAGATACTCAAACCTCTATGGACTGCTGTGTTATGTAGCAGTGTATCTGTTTTTAGACTGAATAGTTCACACAGGGCTATTTATTTGTCCCCTTCAGCATGAGAGAGACTAGGGGTCCAGTAACGGGGTGTATGTGCTGAATGTTTAGAGACGCTTTGTGAAAATGCTTCAGTAATAGTCTCTTTCTTACCTTGGAGAACAACAGTGGAAGTGTTCTCCTCTTCTTTTTTTCATATATCTACTATATTCACAGTTTGTGCGTGATGTACTGGCCGGTTGTATTTTTATACCACACCGCCCAGCAAAATAACGCAGGAATCAGGATTTTCAGGGGAATCTCAGTTTAGAATCACATCTCATCATCTTCAGAGAGAGCTTAACAGGGTCGCGCCGCTCGAGTGTGTAAGAATTGGTCGCCCTGGCGTGTGATACTGATAGGTTGGGAAAGCGAACACAACACAATTGGGCGTGCCGGCTGATGAATCATGAGGATTTGTATGACAGAGGGTCATGTTGCTTTACGCTTCATGTGACAAATTCTGCCTGATTTCCCCTTTGTTTCCCTCAATGTGTCACATCGGCAACCATCCATATCTGTTCTGTTTGGATGGGAAGACCCAGGAGGAAGTCAGTGAGCACAGATATGATCCCTTGTACCTCTCACCTCTCTCTCTACCGCAAATTTGCTGTCTCTCCCTCTCTATCATCTCTCTTCTTCTCTCTTTGTTTTCCTTTGTGTCTGTCTCGGTCTCTGCTCCAGTCTAATTTTTTCTTTAGAGCTCAAACTATCCTCCTACTGTGTGCCAGTACACAGTCCACTGTACACTGACAGGCAACTCCCTGGAATAACATTCTACTGTGGAGGTTTTGTCAGCTCTCAGGCTTCAATAGGCCACGGTCACCCCAAGGTGTTCCACCACACACACACACACACACACACACACACACACACACACACACACACACACACACACACACACACACACACACACACACACACACACACACACACACACACACACACACACACACACACACACACACACACCAGAAATGGGGTAGAAACAATGGCAGAGAAAGCCGGGAGCAATCTCTTATGGCCTCCCTGTGTCGGGCTTCTCCAAACCCATTAAGGTATCTCTGGAGAAGGTACACCTACACACACATGCGCGCATACACTTTCTCTCACCGTCTCTCTTCCTCGCCATTTGCTTTCATTCAACCCCCCCCCCCCCCCCCCTCAATTTGTCTACCTTTCTCTCTCTCTCACCCTCCCAACTATGTCTCTTTCTCCCCCTCTCTCTACACCTCTGTGTCTCTAGGGGTAGTCTCTGTGCCTGCAGGCAACGCCTGAGGGGCCAATCCATCAAGAGTAGCCTCCCTCCTATTCGTCCTGCTCTATCCTCTCACCGCCCCCATTAGTTCTCTCTCCGTTAGATGTTTCTCTTTCACTCGCTCCTCTCTTTTCCATACGTGTATTCTCTCTCTCCTTTTTCAGTTGAAAACGTTAGTGTGTACTACTGGCATGACAAGTTCTGCATCTGTTGGGGAGCATGCTTGAGTCAGCATCACTAGCACCCTGTATCCCTCTGCAGTCTTCCATCTGGGCTTGGTCAGAACCTGGATGGGA